>NC_079456.1:34189066-34201566 GCF_903798145.1 Danio aesculapii
TTCACAGTATTTCTGATAATATTTTTTCTTCTGGAGAAAGTCTTATTTGTTTATTTCGGCTAGAATAAAAGCCGTTATTAATTTTTTAAACACCATTTTAAGGTCAAAATTATTAGCCCCTTTAAGCTATATTTGTTTTCGATAGTCTACAGAACAAACCATCGTTATACAATAACTTTCCTAATTACCCTAACCTGCCTAGTTAACCTAATTAACCTAGTTAAGCCTTTAAAAGTCACTTTAAGCTGTATAGAAGTGTCTTGAACAGTATCCAGTAAAATATTATTTACTGTCATCATGACAAAGATCAAATAAATCAGTTATTAGAGATGAGTTATTAAAACTAATATGATTAGAAATGTGTTGAAGAGATCTTGGGGGAAATGGGGGTAAAAAAAATAAACAGGGGCTAATAATTCAGGGGGGCTAATAATTCCGACTTCAACTATATATACACAGCAAGATAAAAGGTGCTGTAAATGTAAATACAGTATTATGCTGCTGTAGTTAATTTACGGCGAGTTACTGGCAAACTGCTGACTGCAAGTTACTGTTGATCCTACAGGTAAATTAACAGTGTAAATATAAAATATACTAAAGAAAATAATTACACAATCTAAAAATTTTTTAGGTTATTTTGACTAAATTTTGGGTGAAATATAGACAAAACCAACAGCTGGGTTAATTTTTTATAATTAAATTTAGAACAAGATTTACACAACATTTAGGTTTGTCCTTATTTTACCCAATTTGGGTTGATATAACCCAAAATTTTTTATAGTCTATGAGCAATTCCAACATTATGGATGCGACATTTGCAGTAAAAACTCAAAACTTAAAAACACAGAGAAAGTATGTTCACATTATATTGACACATCTGTTTATATTTACTAAGCACAGAGTTCTGGGATCAGACAAATATCAATCTGTAAACATGTTTATTATTTTAAATGATGGAAATAAACATGCGTTATTGATGATGTGGGCAGAAAAGTCTGTGAGTTTACAGTCTACAACACACTTTGCAGAAATTGAGTGAATGAAACTGCACAACCCAACAGAAATAATGCTCATCAACAGGACAAGAGCTGCTCTCTACTGAACAAACATGATCGGGTTGATTTGATTGGACATTTCTGCATTTACAGTATAAGGGAAAAGCTTACTTATGGATGTGACAGATGTTAAATTGCCACTTGTGTGACTTTAGTAAATCAAATTTTACTGTTTAAAAACATTGGCAGAGACATTATTGAGTATTTTTACATTACACTGAAAATGATTCATTGTATTTACTTTCATTTCCTAAGGTAGGTGGTTGCACACAATTTGTATGGACTGAATTTAAACAAACAAATTAGGTTGAACACGACTTAATTTAAACCTAACCCAACCCATATAAGTTGTCCGCATCCACTTACCTTTAAACATTAAGCAAAAAAACTGAATAAGTTTCACTATTTTGCTCAAAACTTAATTTTTTTCATGGCAAGGTTGACATTTACATGGAATCGCTTGTCTATGATCTAAGTGAAGTGAACATCATCAGCGCCCTCATGTTTAGCAATGGCTCATTCACTCTTTGTGCCAATATTGGGTTTGATTTTGCTACATCTGGATGTGTGTGTGTTATAGGGGTCGTGCGGATGGACGCTTTCATTCCCAGCTGCGCTTCTAGTTTGGATTCCTGGCCTGTTTTTGTCTTTGATCAGATCTGTCAGCCGTAATCAGTGGTATTGTACACTAGCGAGCGGTCACTCGTGGCACCTGACCCCTGAGCTTAGTCAAAATATATACGTCTCTGTTTTACTGGAGAACTCATATTTATTTTTGCAAGTTTTTTTCAGTGGGAGTGTGCATTAGCTGGAGTATTTTCAACATACCAGTGGAGAAATGTTTCAATAGTAGAGATGACGGGGGGTGGGGGGGCGGGGTGGACATTATTGTTGCAGGCTCATTGTGAAAATGTACCCCTGTATACATTTCTGTAGAGCACGTACGTTGGCGGACTTGAGATGCTGAGAGGAGTTGACCGTGACGATGGAGTTCGAGTCCGGCGATGAACGGTTCCAGAAAGCAGGTAAAACAAAAACAAAAGGCATAAAATAAAATAAACAAGTAAATAACAGGGTGAGAATGTGGTAAAATCTGAAAATGTAGTAAAAATCAGATGGCTGTGAGGGCTTTTCTGTTTCTGGATTGCTTGTGGTTATGTTTCTACCCAAAAATCCAAATTAACTTCATGCTCAAAACTTGAGTATCGCATAAAATATGTGCGAATAAAGCAGCGTTTCCATCGAACGAGTCAAAGTCGTCACTTCCTGATTAACTGGTGCCAAATATCAAAAGTAAAAAGGGAATTTGCTGGCGTAAGAGAAGCTGTGAATCTTTTCTTTATTTAATAAATGACTTGCACCTCAGAAGACAAATGCCGACACGCAATGAACGTGTGGTGGTGTTTGAAGGCGTCAGATGGGTGACAGTTCTGGATGTAATTAATAATCTAATAACACTAATACTGAAATGGTTACGCCGCTTTAGAATGACCAAAATAACAGTTCAGATGTTTTACAGTGTGCTCAGCCTGCTGGTTTGTCCATTCATACACATTTTCATCATCACATGATCTGTTATAAAAAAAAAAAAGACGTTTTTTTAATGCGCATACTGGAATATGTTTCACAGTAGGAATACACACAGGTTCGAAGACTCGTTCTCGCCACCTACAATGCAAATCGGCCAGGTATACATCCGCGCTAAAATATCAAGGTGAAAGTCATCATAGCTTGCGTAGAACAGACCCAGCTCCCAACCCAACTGTGAGAATAGATTAACGGCGATATTTTTTTTATCACGCAATAAAGTCCCGATAACTGCCCACCCCTAATATATATATATATATATATATATATATATATATATATATATATTTATATATATATATATATATATATATATATATATTTATATATATATATATATATATATATATATATATATATATATATATATATATATATATATATATATATATATATATATATTAATAATTAGATCTTGTGTATATATATATATATATATAAATATATAAATAAATATTTTGATTTTGTGTATATATATATATATATATATATATATATATATATATATATATATATATATATATATATATATATAAATAAATATTTTGATTTAGTATATAAATATATTTTATTTTTTATTTTATTTATTTATTTTTTTATTATTCTTATTTTAATATAAGTTTTTTTAAGTAAGTACACATACATAAATGCAAATTTTATTTTGGATGTGATTAATCATGATTATTAATTTGACAGCACTATATACACTACCAGTCAAAAGTTTGGGGTCTGTTCTTCTTTCTGTTTTTTTTTTTAAGAAAATGATTCTGTTTATCAAGGCGACATTTATAAAAAGAAAAGGTCAAATATTTATTAAAGTGTTAAATAACTGCTTTCTTATTGTATGTAGCTTTAAATAAAAGTATTACTCCAGTCATTATTGCTTTTATTACTATTACCATTAAAAAATAATAATAATAATAATAATAATGGACGACGCGGTGGCACAGTGGGTAACGTTGTCGCCTCACAGCAAAAAGATCGCTGCTTCGAGCCTCGGGTGGGTCAGTTGGCATTTCTGTGTGGAGTTTGCATGTTCTCTCCGTGTTCACCTGGGTTTCCTCCGGGTGCTCCAGTTTCCTCCACAAGTCCAAAGACATGCGGTACAGGTAAATTAGGTAAGCTAACATTGTCCATAGTGTATGTGTGTGAATGAGTGTGTATGGATGTTTCCCAGTACTGGGATGCAGCTGGAAGGGCATCCGCTGCGTAAAACATATGCTGGATAAGTTGGCGGTTCATTCCGCTGTGGCGACCCCTGATTAATAAAGGGACTAAGATGAAAAGAAAATGAATGAATGAATGAATAATATAAATATTTAAAAACATAATCAATATTAGAGTGATTTCTGAAGGATCATGTGACTCTGTAGACTGGAGTAATGAAGCTGAAAACTCATTTATGAAAATCACTGGAATAAATGATTAAATTAAATTACTTTAGTAATTAGTTTACAAAATAAACTACTTTTGAACAGTTATTTTATAGCACAATAACATTTCACAATTTGTGCTGTATTTTTGATGAATTAATTGCAGCCTTGGTTAGCAAGAGAAGCTTGTTAAAATCCTTCCGACTCCAAACTTTTGACCAGTAGTGTGTATAGCAGGGCTATTCAATTACAAATTTAGTTGGGCCGGATTGTCAAACCAAGAAGGTTAGCGGGGCCAGTCATTTTAGCAGTAAAGCAGCTCATATGGACACATTTTAAAACCAACACAAACAAATTTATTGAAAAACTCAAGGTTTATTCGTTGTTTCTTTTTTAATTTGGTCAGTTTGCAGAGCGAAAGGTGCATACAAAAAGAGCTGAATTAACAGAATCTGAGGGTGTACTCACACGATGTACACTTGCCTTGAACTGGGCTGAAGCACGCTTGTCTCCCCGGACGGCCCGCACTCACGTTGCATTGGGGCCTGAGCACGCTTACGTCATTGATGATGCGCTGTTCAGTTTAAGAAGCGCTCTCGCTAAGCACAGTCAAGATTTCTTTATACCGTTATATCATTTTAGTGGCTTAGGATGCAGCGACACGCAGTCAAATATTTCGCCGAACAGATCAGCCACTTTTGACGCTCATAAACAATCATAAAATCCTCATACTGCCGGAATTAGGAGGTTTGCTAAAGGTGCAGCTGTGGTGCAGTGAGGGGTTTGCATCTTTAATAATCTATGACAGTTTGCGTTCATTAAACAGTAAGAATGATTAATACATTTATATGAAACAGGCCCTTAAAAGTAACGTCTCGTCTTCAGTTTCGGGCTCAGGTACGCGTTGCACCCTACAGGTGTACCGCGCCTGAGCCGGAGTGAACCGTGCTCAGGCACACACACCGGTTCCAATCGGGCACGCTCTGCATTGTTTGCGTGTTGCAGGCTACATAATTTACGTAGGAATTAGAGTTTTTTGGCCGGGCCATAGACATAATAAATACTTTATATTTATATTAATATAATATATTAAATAACAATTAATGAATAATATATATCAATTTATTATCTATGGGCGGAACCACGGGCTGGGCCACTCGGAGGTTGATTCTGGGCCGCATGTGGCCCGCGGGCCGCCAATTGAATAGCCCTGGTGTATATACTTATTTGTTCACCATTGTACTTAATAAAAAACTAAGTTTTAACAATTATAAATTTAAAGAAAAACTTAATTTTAACTTTTTAAAACAATTCATTACATTTATATTAACAAATATCAAAGGGACAAATACTTCAAGGCGTTGCGCTTGCGCTTCTGTCCCGAGCAGTGTCATTGTTAGGAAACAAGCTCTTTAAATGTGCGAAATTCTTCAGCCCCCAAAGGTAGCAAACACACCTCTCTTTGTGATGCACTGATGGCGTGGAATATTGAGCCGAGGTGCCAAACGCTCCACAAAGCCTTTCAGATGCTGCGGCACAAAGGCTTCTCTCACAGCAGGCCGCCACAATGGCAGTAACGGGGCTGTTTTACTGTGCTAATGTGGGCCGGACTGTCATGCAGATCTACATGCAACTGCTACTCTCCAGCCTGCAGCAAAAAAACCTGCTTTTGTTTTAGACTCGTAGCTTTAGGGGCGATTCTGCTAATTGCTTGACAGGTTCTCAGATTAGGAAGTCTTTGGCGGCTTCTTAGCGCTGCCACAATTTGTACTAATTAGGATCCATAGAAGAAGAAGAAGAAAAAACAAGGCAAAGCTAATATGGGATTGGCTAAGCATCTTAACTTTTTGAGCTGTGCTTGATAATAGCACAACAATGGTGGACGTGAAAGAAGGAATTGCAGAGAGGAAATTGTGCTTTGTCAGCGGGAGAGATTTGCATGGAGATTACCTCCCTTCACCTGTAGCTGCAGTGATATTAGTAATGCTGCATTTTTATTATACCTTAAATACTTGTGCACAACTTTGCGTTTGTTCTACTGTTCTTTATAAATAGCATTACATTTGTGGTCCAGTTGCAGTGTAGTAGACCATTTTAATTATATGTTTGCTTATATATTAGTGCTGTCGAAAGTTAATTGCGAAAGATTTTATTTACATAATTGTACTGTGCATATTTATTTTGTATGTATATATGTATGTATATATATATATATATATATATATATATATATATATATATATATATATATATATATATATATATATATATATATATATATATATATATATATACACACGGATACATGTATATGTTTGAGAATTAAATGTAAAAATGTATATTCATATTTAAATATTTATATCTAATACAAATGATATATGAATATTAATGTAAATATTTTGTTATTTTATATATATTTTATTTATATTTAAACAATATTTATACACAGAGAGTACACATATTAAGCCATTCAAACTTTTATTTTGGGGGCGTTTATTACCGATTAATCTTTGACAGCATTAAAATATATATATATATATATATATATATATATATATATATATATATATATATATATATATATATATATATATATATATATATATAATATATATATAATATATATATATATAACTTTTTTAGTGCTGTCAAATAATATGTGTACAAATATTGTCTATATATTAAAAAATTCGAAACATATATATTCATATAAATCTGTATTAGATATAAATATTTAAATATGAATATACATTCATTTTAAGCAAAATGTAAACAAAGCGTACAAATAACGCGCTCTGCGCTGGACTTGAGTTCTGCTTTCAGCTGGTCTATTGCGCAGTATTTTTTAGTTCCTGAAAATAGCAACGCACCAACAATGCGCCTTAACACACCTCTATTCTAGACCAGCACACCCATGAGTCCACAGAGTGGTGCAAATGGATTTGCTATTTAAACGACGAGGCGAAAAAACGGGAAAATTAAGGTTGCGTTGGTCTGAAAATAGCAACACACTGGGGCAAACAAGTCTTGCGCCTTATTGCGCCGGGTGTATGATAGGTGTTTTATTTGATTTTTTTTTTTTTGATTGATTTGATTGATTGATTTTATTTGATTGTATATTGTTTTAAGTGTATTATTCTAGAAACAATAACAGTAAAGTTAACAAAAAACCTACAAAATGTAAATGTGTCCCTCATTTGTGAATATGTGTAGTGCCCTGCAGGGCGAGTATTAGCAGCTCATTAAAATAAGCTGTTCCTACAGCGGCAGAGAGGGATAGCAGGAGCTCAGGACCCCGGAGAGAGATTTACACCTCCCCACGGAGACTTTACTGTGTTTTTACTGCTGTGAAGAGACTCTCGCACAGCTTCTGTTCAATGCCACTGTTTACTCTATACTTACTGTGACTTTACAAAGATTTAAACGAATTCATAAAAGAAAATAATTAGCGCTGTCAAATGATTAATCACGATTATTCGTGATTATTTACATCAAGTTTGTATTTACATAATATACACACTCTGTATAGTTTTGTATATATATATATATATATATATATATATATATATATATATATATATATATATATATATATATACATATACATACAAATAGAGGAACAACAAATAATAACTTGACTTCTAGTGGATCATTTGGTATCAGAAGTGGCTTATATGAAAGGCAAAGACCTCTAGATTACGCTTATTTTACCACAATAAAATATGACCATGCCTTGATTTTGAATGATTTCATTAGGACAGTAAGGTCTGACTTTGCTTAGACAAAAGTCTTGTCACTGAACAGAAATAATGTCCAGTATAGAATATGTGGTCATGCTGCAGTGGAAACAGAATGAATATTGTGTCTGACTCCATCATGAGCTTGGAGGACTGCATCCATACATCTCTGCAATGACTTAAATCACTCATTAATAAAGTCATCTGGAATGGCGAAGAAAGCGTTCTTGCAGGACTCCCAGAGTTCATCAAGACTCTTTGGATTCATCTTCAATGCCTCCTCCTTCATCTTTCCCCAGACATGCTCAATAATGTTCATGTCTGGTGACTGGGCTGGCCAATCCCAGAGCACCTTGACCTTCTTTGCTTTCAGGAGCTTTGATGTGGAGGCTGAAGTATGAGAAGGAGCGCTATCCTGCTGGAGAATTTGCCCTCTCCTGTGGTTTGTAATGTAATGGGCAACACAAATGTATTGATACTGCGGGCTGTTGATGTTGATCATCCATTCGACAGATCTCTTCCACACCCCTTTACCGAATGTAACCCCAAACCATGATTTTTCCTTCACCAAACTTGTTTCTGTGAGAATCTTGTTTCCAGAAGGTCTTCTGCAGTATTTGTGATGATTGGGAGAAAAAACCTTCTGCCATGTATGATAAATAAGGGACTAAGCTGCAGGAAAATGAATGAATGAATAAATATTTCAGTGTTTGTTATTATTTCAGTGATTCTCAAAATTACGATCCTCATCAGTTTACATGAGGTTTGATGTACTGATGATCCAGAGCCGTCGACCACACCGTGTTATCACAGACAATGATCTTGACATGATCGTCAAACTGTGTTTTTGTCCTGGAAGTCTTGAATGTCTTGATGAATGATGTTCAGATTCCCACTGGGAGAAACAAAAGCAGAGCTCCTGCCGCACCTCGTCCAGCCGCTTGTTTGGACTAAAGGCTTAAAGAGAGGCGTCAAAGTGTGTTTTCCCTCGTTCACACACTGATAATCGCAGACCTGTGGAGATCACACACACACACTCACTCACTACTGAGACACAGTTAGTATTAGGGCCAGGACACACCAATATGTCGAACATTGGTCAGTAGCATGCCTGTAAACCCTTTCCTTTTATAATAATAATTTATTGTATTCAGTCTTTAAGTTAATATAAACATTTTTAAAATCTGAACTACATCAAAACAATATTATGAAGTTTAGTACAGAAGTTTAGCAGTATTTAGTGGATGTGACAAGATAGAGGAGATTGTGTCTTTGTGTTTGCAGATGGGTTTATATAGCTGACCCCAGGTCAGGGACAGGGACAAACTTGACCTTCAGTTCGTCAGGCTGTTGTTGAGCGTCCTTGAAGCGCACCGTATGCTCAAAAGTGGCTTTTAAATCGATCCAGCCTTGACATCTGAGTCATGTTTCATCACTCTGGCTTTATTGCATTATAACACATTAAAACCAAATTTTATTTCACACCCATTACATTAATCCTAATGTGTGTTTGCAGATAAACCCGAGTGCGTATGTGTGGAGCGAAATGAAAAAAAGATCACAGAAGATGTTCCATTCAAATGTGAAGCAGCAATTTGAGACTAAAAATAGCTTCATTACCATGACCAGATCCTGGGACCTATTTATGTATTCATTGAGCGAATGAACAATTAAAGTGCACGGATTGGCACACGAGAGGTGCGAGCCAGCATGGGGTTTGTGTCAACACCGCTGGCGTCTCCTCTGCTCTTATCCAGTTGTTGATATCCATTTGAGTGTTCCCCGCTGAGATCCATTAATAAAACATAGGAAAAAAACATCTCATCCTTCTGTGCAAGAGATAAAACAAATCAAAGATGTTTCAGAGCAAGAGCACATTATCTAATCTGAATATCATCATGTTCAGTCACTTCCATCAGCTTTTGGTGAAGAGCTTGAAGCTTTCAATTTTAGCAAATGGTTTGGGACATTGTAAAATAATTCCACCTGAAGCAGTTTCTCTGAAATTTTGGATTGTGCCTTTTATTTCTGATTGTATGTGTCATAGCTCCCACCCAACACACTTTCAGCAACTATCTATTGATTAGTGTGACACATTTGCATGGCCAACTTGAAAAATCGGCACGATTTTTTAGTTCAGTGGTTAAAGGTCAGCATGAAACTTAAGTTAAGATTGTCCCCTTTTCCCCTGTCGTGACATCAGAGCGAAACTGTTTCTGAAATAAGAACAAAATGTAGCGATTGTACATGATTTCATCCATCGGGAACCGACTGGATCATTGGAAGGGCATTGCTAACAAATGGAGGATGATTTGAATACCAGTTTTCACTCAGTTGTGTATGTTTACTGTCCACTGGAATCACCATTGACACCATCTGATGCAGAATGTTTTCAGATGATGATGATGACGAAAAGGAAGAGCTACATTTTACAGAGAGAATCATATCATATTCATTTGAAGGCAGGGCAGAAACCAAACAGCTTGATAATCCTATCCTAAATGACTTATAGACCTGCCCTAAATACTGATAGTTTCTCTCTAAAAGACTGATAGCTCCGCTTTAATGTAATGATAGCCCTGCCCAAAATGACTGATAGCCCCACTCTAAATGACTGATAGCTCCACCCTGAAGAACTGATGGTTCCACCTTTACGGACTGATAGCCCCGCCCTAAATGACTGATAGTCCCGCCCTAAAGAACTGATAGTTCCACCCTTAAGGACTAATAGCCCCGCCCTATATGACTAATAGTCCCACACTGAAGGACTAATAGCCCCGCCCTATATGTCTAATAGTCCCGCCTTAAATGACTGATAGTCCCGCCCTGAAGAACTGAGAGTTCCACCCTTAAGGACTAATAGCCCCACCCTATATGACTAATAGTCCCGCCCTAAATGACTGATAGTCCCACCCTGAAGGACAAATAGCCCCACCCTAAATGACTGATAGTCCCACCCTGAAGAATTGAAAGTCCCACCCTTACGGATTGATAGCCCCGCCCTATATTACTGATAGTCCTGCCCTAAATGACTGATAGTCCCGTCCTAAACAATTGATAGTCCCACCCTTACGGATTGATAGCCCCGCCCTATGTGACTGATAGTCCCGCTCTAAATGACTGATAGTCCTGCCCTGAAGAACTGATAGTTCCACCCTTAAGGTCTAATAGTCCTACCCTATATGACTAATAGTCCTGCCCTAAATGACTGATAGTACCACCCTGAAGGATTAATAGCCCCGCCCTATATGACTAATAGTCCCACCCTAAATGACTGATAGTCTCGCCCTGAAGAACTGATAGTCCCACCCTGAAGGACTAATAGCCCCACCCTAAATGACTGATAGTAATTTAGTTATTTAGTAATTATGTAAATAGTATGAAGTAGTAATTTTGTTATTTTATTTATTATTAAATTATTTTTTACATTTTTAAACAGATTTTTTGAGTTGTTTTTACTTTTCATTTTTGCTTTAATTCTTGCAACTTTGAATTTTTTTTCTGTCATTTTCAAATCACCTCATAATTTTGACTCATTTTTCAGTTTTTGGAGTTTTTAAATGTAATAATTCTGACTTGGGTGGCACGGTGGCTCAGTGGTTAGCACTGTGGCCTCACAGTAAGAAGGTCGCTAGTTCAAGTTCTGGCTGGGCCAGTTGGCATTTCTGTGTGGAGTTTGCATGTTCTCCACATGTTGCCGTGTGTTTCCTCCGGGTGCTCCGGTTTCCACCACAGTCCAAACACATGCACTATAGGAGAATTAATGAACTTAATTGGCTGTAGTGTATGAGCGCGTGTGTGAATGTGAGAGTGTATGGGTGTTTCCCAGTGATGGATTGCGGCTAGAAGTTTATTGCGGCTGCGTCTTTTTTCATCCATGTTTTTCTGTCAAGCTTTTTTAAACCCTAGACAAAGAACGGAAATGCTTGCTAAGAGTATATTGAGGCCTTAAATGGGAATACACTTTGAATATTTCTTAAAAACTCAGAATTACATGCTTTTTTAATACTGCAAACATTTGCAATCTAGTTTTCGTTGGGTGTAAAGGGTAGCTGAAATGATTGGGTAGTTCCCTCAGACTTGAGAACGTCTTCTCTTTGAACAGAAGTCTGTCCTGCTGTCCATCAGGACGTGTAGGTCACTTTGAGAGGCTTTAAATATGTTGGCCACATTAGGTCCTCTGTTTCAGTAATGCGCTTAAACGTTCGAAGGCGAGTATAGAAGCCCCTCTTACACCGCCATCAATGAATAGACTACTCTTTCCCAAAGTTGATGCCTTCTTGGTTGGGTCCCATCTGCTGCGATTGAAAGGCCTTGAAAAGGGTTTTCTTTTTGGATTGTTCCCATATCCAAAGAAAGCACTGGCTCTTGCTGGCAGCTGAGTTCTCTGGGCAGACACGCAGGCCCTAGACATCCCCTCCCATTCCTTTCTTACTTTCTCAGGCCTTTCAGGAAGGCAGGCTTAGGGAAAAGGCAGAAATAAAAAATGCTACACATTTTTATATTGTGTAATTGGTTACTTTTAAGTGTAAAGTTTCATATGGATGGTTGTAGTGTGTTTGCATGAACTGCAAATCCTTAAAAATCATAAACAGAATCTATTCATAACAAGCGGCGTCATCCAATTAGCATTTAAAACAAAAAACACCAGGCTACCCATACACCAATAGCCGACCGGTTGTTTCTCCTGCTTCTACACACTGTTTACTTGGAATGAATTACAATTCCTTGAGAGGAGGATCCCCCTC
>NC_079456.1:34206566-34296566 GCF_903798145.1 Danio aesculapii
GTGGAGGGATGCTAAAGTCGTAAGATGCGGCAGGTAAGACAACTTTGGTATATGTGAAGTTTAGTTATAAACAAATTTCGAGAGGATCACGTGCTTATGATTGCTAGCGGCTAGATCTGCATTATCCAATTCTCAATGCACCAATCAGACGACTCCTAAGCTACTACAAATACCCTGGGTAACGTACCACCGCTATCTTCGTTTTGAAGAATCCCCCCATCCACCCCTACTCCTTCTTCTTCCTAGATGGGTGACACGGTGGCCCAGTGCTTAGCACTGTTGCCTCACAGCAAGAATGTCTCTGGTTCTAGGCTTTACCAAACCAGCAGACATTTCTGTGCGGAGTTTGCATTTTCTCCCCGTGCTCACGTGGGTTTCCCCCGGGTTCCCCGGTTTCCTCCCACCGTCCAAAAAACATGCAACATAAGTTAATTGACTAATCCAAACCGGCACTATAGACATGCTCCTAGTAAATGGTTATCTCTCAAGAGCAATCACTGGCTGTTTATTGGTTATTACAGCGGGGGAGTTTTTGAGACCTACCTGAGCTCAAACTCCCCTCTCGCCTTGCAACGGGAGGGAGCCCCGGGCTCGAGGATCTTATGAGCTCAGGGCTCTCTCCCGGGACAGCATGCCAAACAAGCTTATAATTAATCATCAGCTAAGTGTGAACTCTTGAAATAGGGGTTTGGTGAAGAACTGATTGGATAATAGAATAATTGTCAATGACGTATTTGATACTGAAACTTCTGCGCGTGCTCCTCCCGAAATTTGTTTATAAAACATCACAAAGATGCAAACTCACTGCACCACAGCTGCGCCTTCAGCAAAACTCCTAATTCCTGCAGCATGAGGACTTTATGAGCGTCAAAAGAGGCTGATCTGTTCAGTGAAATATTTGACTGTGTGTCGCCGCATCCCAAATGACTAAAACAATATACCCGAAGAAATCTCCTACTGAACAGTGCATCATCGATGACGTAAGCGTGCCCAGGCCCGAATGTAATGTGAGTGCGGGCTGTCAGGGGAGATGGGAGGGGGGACAAGCGTGCTTTGGCCCGGTTCAAGTCAAATGTACATAGTGTGAGTACTGATGTGGTTTCTGGCTTTTCTCTGCTTATTAGACTGGGGTTATGAATATCAGAAGAATATACTTTATTGGAATATTTCCCAAAAAAGCAGAGACAGCCTGGAGCAGACCCATCTCAGTCTCTCCCCAGGACAAATCCAATGTCCCCCAAATTTCCTATCCCCTTTATCCTTGCTTCCTCCCACCTTTGTGTTTTCACAGCTGTTTACTGGTTAAACAGGCCTCTCCCAGCTCCTACTCCTTTACGACCCCTATTTAAAGACCCCTCTTCTTGTTGGCCCTCATAATGCACAGATCTATTATAATCATCACCGTTTTTCCACATACAGTTCACATTTGGTAATCATGACTAGTATCTATGTTTCAAACATCTAAACTGGACTCTTCTCTCCCATACAGTGTGTGTCTTTTCAAATATACATGACAGTTTCAACATATGTTGTATACATTTCATGCCTTTCTGATGGTTCTCAATGCATCCCCAAGTCCTCTCATGCTCTTTTATGAACCCTTTGCCTTAACCTATCACCTGTTTTCAAAGATATATAATGGCAGATACGTAGGGCACTCCACTCAGCCAATTAAATGTGTCTTCATATAGGTTTAGTAAATAAAAATCTTCTTCAGTACGCCCTTAAAATAAAGCATAACCCATTTTCTTACCTAATCAACACTTAAATATTAGTGTATTAAAGATACCTAAAGCAAACATATGAAGAGTTAAGATGCAAAAATCTTTAAGTGGCTGAAATTTCAGAAATTGTCCTCTAAAATCTATGCTTTTCTCAGCCTCCTGTGTTTATGTTCAGGTATTTCACTTTAAAGGCAGTGAAAATAACCAATTCTTTGCACTAAGTGTACAATAGACTGATTTCACGCGGCTGCCATATTTAAAAGCGAAATCGAGGCTGCGGTGGGAAGAAACCCGGAAGTATCGTTGGGAGTTACATTAGAACGTTGTGTACTTGGCTGTATATCTTATCAGCGAATAGAAAGAGACACAAATTTATCATTTCACCGCCTTCTAAGTGACCCGAAGGTCCGTTCTGAATGAATGGTGAAAATATAAAGGGATATCAGAGCTCATTTTCAGCTAAGTTAAGGGAAATGGCACTAGTTAGCTAACGTTTTCTTTCCCAAACACACGTTTTAGATGCCATTTATCAAACTCAAGTTAATGAACTGATTCTTTCACTATACTAGACTTGTCACGTTACTGAATTAAAAGAAAATTTGTCAATTTCCCGCTAACATTTAAAGCACTGTTGATGGCTTTCTTAAAACAGCGCTGATTGGCCATTGTGTTCATGTGCTCAACAGAAATGCTTGTGATTGGCCGAGAAGGTCATCAGTTCACCCTCCGCTGTTTACTGAGCACAAACACAGCCGAGCGATCTGCTTGATGACTCTACTGATCCTTATGGCTGTTTCGCGCTTGCGCTCCAGTCTCCGTGTATCTGTGTTTGCACTGAGTGAAGAGCGGTAAACTGAGTGCAAACACAAGATACATGGAGACTGGATCGCGAAGCAGCCGTGAAGATCAGTCGAGTCATCCGCGCTCAGCGGCGCTTCAATTTTAACTTAGCGGGAATTAGACTGTTTTAAAACTTCAGTACCGGGACAACACGAGGGTGTGCTACAGAGGACTGCAGTGTTTATCGCTCACCAAGTTACATAGACTGAAGCAGGGAAGCGTCCCCTCTGTTTACCTGCTGCCATGAACTGAAGCCTAGGAGGACACTTGAGCATATTACTCTTACAGAGCTTGTGATGTTGTTTGATGCTAAATTGCTTTTAATTGTTTAAATTAAACGTGCTGACTGATATTAAAGTGATGTTTACACCATATCTGTATTTTGAAATCTCGGCAACAGCTGGAGGTTTGTAGTCCACAGCATGTTACTGCAATGTTTACAGTGCTGGTCCTATACTTCCGCGTTTCTTCCCACCACAGCCTCGCTTTGGTTCTTTAAAATGGCGGCCGCGTGAAATAAGCGTATTACTGAAACTACACACAAATGCTCATTTTAGATGAAAATTTCAGAGGTGTTTGCATCTAAACTCTTCATATATTACCCTTTAATTTTTGCACCTTCATTTATTTATTTATTTATAATTTTTAAACAGGAAAAGATTAAAAGATAATCGGGCCTGACTCAGCTTTTCAGCAGGTTCCTGCTCTGCAGAACATAAAATCATACAGACACACTTGCAATCTCATCCATCAACACATGAGAACAGTACAAACAATCACCAGACATACAAAATAGAGGGAAGCAGGCTACTAACTCAGTGGCTACAACGATAGTTGACCATCAGATGATGAGCATGGGATTTTAAAAAAGTCTTAACGTTGGTGTTGTTTTTAGATGTTAGGATCTCATTCCAGGCATTTGTGAATACACAAAAGAAAGATATCTGTCCATAACAGGTTTTAAAAGCTGGTAATGGCAAACATCCATTTGTTGCAGAGCTGGTGGAGCGATCAGTCCTTGTATTAGGTTTTGATACCAAAGCACAAATGGCTGCTGAGGTAGCACTATTTAAAATGTGATAGTATTGTTTGATCCCTGTGTTCATAATGTAGTTTTGAAATGATAAAGCATTAGAGAGTGATAGAGCTAAACACTGATGTGTCCATCCAGAAAGTTGATTCTTATAGGCCCTATTGTACTAGCTATTGGCTCCAAGAAATCATTTGTTGTGAGAGACCAAACAGTAAGACAAGGTAGACCAGATTATGGCATGAAGACAAAGTTGTCCTAATTTTCCCATAAACAAATAGCTTTTGTTTCAGCTTTTCTTAAACATTTTGAACATGGTCACAATAAGTGAGGTGAGAGTCCAGACTGATTCCCAAATATTGATATGTGGATACAATGGAAAGTTTTTGATTTGAGAAAGTGATGGGATAGGATGTGGATAATGTTCGCCTATAGGTGAATAAAAGTACATACATTCTGTTTTCTTAACGTTAATAGTCAAATGATTGTCCAGCAGCCATTGATGTAAAAGATCCGTATTTATTTTATAGTTAATTATGTCTGTACTTGATCCAGACACAGAAAGTACAGTGTCATCGGCGTACAATAAAGAATCTGAATGTTTAATTACCTGAGGGAGGTCATTGATATGCATCAGGAAAAGTAAAGGTCCTAAAATACTTCCCTGTGGAATCCCCATAGATAGGGTTGGGTATCGTTTGGGGTTATTTCAATACCGGTGCTAAATCAATACTTTTATAACAGTACCAGTGCCAAAACGGTGCCTGATACTTTTTAGTCACAAAATTATTTAACAAAAAAAAATAATTTTAATCATTAGAATTGACCAATATAAATATATATTTATAATAAGTTTAAAGTAAACATCATTCATTCATTTTCTTTTCAGCTTAGTCCCTTTATTAATCTGGGGTCGCCACTGCGGAATGAACCGCCAACTTATCCAGCACATATTTTACACAGCAGATGCCCTTCCAGCTGCAACACATCACTGGGAAACCCATACACACTCATTCACACACACACTATGGACAATTTAGCCTACCCAATTCACCTGTACTACATGTCTTTGGACTGTGGGGGAAACCGGAGTACCCAGAGGAAACCCACACGAACGCAGGGAGAACATGCAAACTCCACACAGAAACACCAACTGACCCAGCCGAGGCTCGAACCAGCGACCTTCTTGCTGTGAGGCGACAGCACTACCTACTACACCACTGTGTCGCAACATCAATTCATATTTTATATATTTGAATTGCATTAATATATTTCTTTTGATCATTTGTTTGTTAGCATGAATGCAAGATTTGCATTATGCTATTAACATTACATTAGCTTACTACTAACCTGTGGAAAGGCTGTCATCAAAATCAGGGAACACCTTTTTTCTGGGTTTAGGACTTGTGATTACTTTTACATGGAGATCAGTGATCTAATGATTTGCCTTAATCTGAATAAGACAATAATATGAGTCAGGTGTTTACATGGGTTGCTTTTTGAATGTTACATTTATGATTCCCAGTTACATGTTATAGCACATAGATCCATTAACGTCATTGCGTCACCAGCCTATAAATGTTTCCTCCACAGTTTGTGTCCGTGGTCCTTTAAGATAATCAAAAATCACTGTTTACGTGGTCGACTCTTGATCAGAGTATTGTCTCAATCATATTAAAATCAGAGTATTGGTGTCCATGTAAACGTACTCACTGAAAGTGCCAGATGATTTCACAAGCTGTCAGACAGTCCATTCCTCACCTTTAAGTTGATTCCAGGAGCCCTCAAATTTCATAAGTTTGAAGTGTTTCCCCCCTGACAAGCAACTTTGTAAAGCGTCTGCTGCATGCTGGTGTGTCAGAATCCTTGCTTGTAAAATACAGCCATACTTTAAAATGGTTAGTTTAAGCAAATTAGATGAATGCGATCATGCGTGTTGATGAAGGGAGTTGCTCACCGCATGCGCTGTACTGCGCGCTTTGCCTTCTATAAGCAACAAGAACAAACGCCTGACATCGCTGACGGTGTCTGTATCCCTCAAAGCTGTTTAGAATGAAATATTTAGAGATGGTGTGACACAACGTGTACTTATGTGTGCCTTTGATACACCCCTTGATGCTTCTTAAGGGTGTCACACACCGGATGTGCCGCTCTGAGCCTAGACACGGCACATGACAGTTGAAAGTATCACACACCAGACACGCACATTCGCATGTTATTTAAAATGAAAGTATTCAGATGGTGCTTTGTGGCGCGGCAAAAATATGAACAGTGTCCTGAGTCGTGGCTGGGCACCGCGGACGTTTCTGGTGTACGACCTACTTTACGTTCTTGTCGCAACACCAGTGGCACCGGAATTAGGCACTGAAATTCATATGCTGATTCCAACCCAGGCTCATTCTGAAAACGTACCTCCACAGACGTTTCTGGAGACCACGAAATATGTCCCAGCGGCACGTTTTTCTGCAGTTTTTGTTTTCCCAAATCCACCAGAGGTCGCTGTGTTCGCTTTTTGAGATCTCAAATTTCCGTCGCTAGTGTCATTCGCACCTGCTGTTCTCGCGTAAACCCACCAGAGGCCGCTGTTGACTCACTTTTTGACAGACTTTCTGACTGACTGTGCGAATGATCGGCTGACCCACCCTCCCCCTTCGCTAAACCCAACCAATTTTATCGATTGAACCGCCCACCCTTTTCCCTAAACCCAACCAACACGTTTCAAAAGCAATCAAAAAAAATAAAAGCCCTCGTCTGATTTTTTTATTTACCACGTTTTCAGATTTTACCACATTCTCACCCTGCTATTCACTTGTTTTATTTTTGGATTCTGTTTTTGTCTTACCTGCTTTCTGGAACCGCTCTTTACCAGATTCGAACCCCCGTCTTCGTGGTCAACTCCTTTCTGCATCTCAAATCTGCCAACGTATGTGGCGCGCTATTGGGACAAACTGATTGCAGCCGGAATGCCGTCCAAACGGAGGTAAGCGGTCAGCTGGTAAGCGAAAAGGAACGGTGTTTAAAAAAATTAAATGCAGCCATATGCACCTCCCCTTACGTAATTCGCTGTTTCCAGAAATGTCCGCAGGGCTACGTTTTCACAATGAGCCTGTGTTGGTTTCGGTCCGATGCATACCGGTTACAAAGGAGTTTCGGTACCCAACCCTACCCATAGAACAATCTAATGCCTGCAATGTTGTTGTACCAATTTTAACATCCTGGGGTCAGTTCTTCGTACGTGGATTACTCAATTAGCTGGATTTGGTTATTGACGATTTTACACGATCCAGAATCGTTTCGTTCTTAAAAACTCATCTGAGACTTGTTGTCATAGCAACAGTTCTGGTTGCTCAAACCTACTTGAGAGCAGGTTCATTTCATATAAACAGGATTAGATCGGGTCAGTTCAAGCAAAAATAATACAGAAAGTAAACCAAATGCTGATATTTTCTTAAAGTAGTTATATACACTTGGGAAAATAGTAAATATATATTTTAACTATATATATAAAGTTAAAATATATATATTAATAAAACTTATTAATCTGCAATCTGCACTCCGAAGTAAAAGTACAAAGACTGCCACCTGGTGGTTCAAAGAGAACATTTATTGATATGAACTTTTTAGATACTAACACGTACATGCACAATATTCAACTTTAAAAAAAAAAAGATAATAATTTATGCAGTCATGCACGTGTTTTGACCGCTAATATACCAGTGATTTGATGCTTCCCTAAAGTTAAAGACACCTTTACCGATACCAAAATGCTTTTTTTATGCAAAATTAATTTATACAGTTATTCCTTACACCGATTAAAAAACTTGAGTAGGCCTAGGCTGCTATAATAAAGAAAATCTTCTCTAAATGTAGAACTAAATACATTGATATGCGCTGAAAAACATGATGAATACTCCTGACACATGAAAGTGTAAAGCCTGCAGCTCATAACAAATGTGGAAAGGTATTGTGTATCATATTTAACAAACCGTTTACTGAGAATTATATGTAATTTAGCTCACATTGATAATTGAATATTAATCAGATGATGTCATTACGCTGTTGTGCCGTCAGCCAATCGTTGCATTGTTGATCATGATTTTGAGGATTGATAGATCTGTCCTTCACAACACATGCTGCGATCTCAGATCATTTCATCCAGACATTTTAATCTGATTCGCGAACTTGTCAGAAGAATTCAATTAGCCAGAGATCAGTTATCAAGATTAACAGATCCAGGATCTGCCAAACCATCTTAGATCATTTAAGCGAGGTACAAAGTACGGACCCCTGAGATCTATTGGATATGATGAAAACATATCAATTGCAGAAGAAGAGAGGTTAAAAGAGATCAATTTGTTTAAAAGAATAGTATGAGACACAGACTTGTACATAGCTGAACCTGTTGTGCTACAAAAAAATAATAGTCGTTGTAGAAAGGCTTACTGCGATATTAAATTTGTTGCAAAAATATCCTATTGCAAGGCTCAAAGAAGCTTTGGGTTTGCAATCAAGGCAAACACGAGAGCATTGACCACCTCCTTTCCTACCCCACTACTGCCCTCTTTCTTTCCCTTCGCTACCTGCCAGTCCTCGCGTCCGATCTCCTCTGCAGTCGCCCCTGTTCCCATCATTGTCAGTCAATTATAGGCTGGAACTGAACTAGAAAATCAGGTACAATCTAGCAATTAGTACAAAGGGTTTCCACTGTAGTGTAAAGGCAGGGATGCCGGACCCCAGCGGCTGTAAAAAATGGCCTTGATTGCCCACGGACACTGGAGTTTAGTGCTGCTTGGGTAAACCCTAAAGATGCTGCCTCCTGCCCCACGGCTCCGAGCGGCAGAGTAGCGCATGGCGGGGTTCCTTTTCTGAGATCTCCTTTTGTGCGTCTGTGTCTGTTTTCGCCTCCCCTGCCTCTTCATTATCCATTTCTGCCATTACGTGCACTCTAAGAGAGTGAACGCAACAAAAGAGCAAGTTGTCGGCCGTGCAAGGAAGCAACATCTCTGAAAAGGGAAGAGATGTTAATGTAGTACAGTGATGGTAAGCCTGGCGGACAGTAAATGCACCATCTTTTATGTTGTTGGGGTTTTTTTTTTGCGAGCATTGCGGTCTATAAAGCATCATCGCGCTCTGTTTGGATGCCTGGTTTTAAAGGTAGACATTAAGTCAGGATAAGAGCACATGTGGCCGTAAGCGTAACAAATATCCAGCTCCAAGCGTCTGGGTGGTCTGAGATACCCACTACACGAAATGTGTATTATCTAGAGTGTGTTTTGAGCATGCTGCGTTTGGGTTGTAGCTATTTTAAAAAAGTAAATACCGCCTGAGCAGATCTGATTCTGTTTTCGCATTAGCATTAATACATTAATTGCGCAAATCAAAACATAATTACAATGTTTTATGTGGCAACGTACAATTCACATCATAAACTACACAGCTTGTCGTAATGTCATATTAAGCTTCCTCTCTGTTTACTTTTGTTTGTCGTTTTACTCTGCCTAATCTCATTGAGGTTTCTGATCAGCTTAATTGTGTAATTCAGTCACTTTGATGGCAGGATTTACGTTTATGTTGCGAGGCGCTCGTTTTGACATGAAGACTTTATTACGACGCTTTAGAAAACGTTAATTCTTTTAAAGCTAATGAAATCAAACACTTTCTTAAATATCACGTTCGTCCCTTTTACTTAGTAACGTTTTTTAATTTATGTTTCTCTTTGGCTTTGGGTTTTTATTTAGTGTCGAAGACATAGTCGATGTATAACAATTCATGCTTTTTAAAGTATTCTTTGACTCTAGACGGCACTGTAAAAACTAAATCTGTAAAAAAACGGTCAAAATGCTGGGAGCAGGGCTTTCAGAGATGTGCTGTTAATTATTATTAATAACCATTTAACAGAATTACAAGCAAAAACTAAAAATACAGAACATATTTTACGGTCAAAATTCATTAAATTACAGTTTATTACTGTCGATAATTTGCATTTAAACTGTGAAAAAGCTGAAAACAAACTTTTAGGTGTAATTACAGTTTAATAAATACAGATTTACTTCTTAGACTTTATTTTAATGTATCCTTGTTACATTGTAACTGTTTGATTAACTACTAAGTAATATTTATGAGTACTCAAAACAAAGTGCTACCAAATTATCTTTAAAGAACCAAGAAAATATGTATTATCTGTCACACAATTAAAGATTTATGTAGAAAATTTGAGTTTTTCACCTGATTTTGAAGGAAATATTTACTGAATCTGTCAAAAGTTCATTTATTTAGTATCTAAAGTATTGAATGTAAGTGTAAAACCTATTGATGCTTCTTATTTGTGAATTATTTGTACACATTATCGTTTTATTGTGGACTTAAGATTGCCAGATATAGTTACGTTTTCAATTATGTCTTTAAGATTTAATCAAAACACATTAATATCATTTTATATAAGTGTAAATGCTATCAAAAAGAATTTAGAGGTGCTGCTCATTGTGATATATGTAATATTACTCAGTACTCACACAATTTCTTACAGTGTAACAATTATTTAGGATGATTATCTGGGAAATATTTGTAAACATTGTATTTGTAATTAGTATTTTGTGCATTTAAGATTATCAGACATAGTTATAAGTTTTCAACAATTTATTTATCATTTACTCTAAGCCCATTCATAGTATTTTAAAGAAGTGTAATAGCTAACAAAATGTATTTAGAAGTGCTCATGTGTTATGTTGTATTATAGTATTATAGTATTATATTATTACTCAATACTTAATATGCATATTATTTGGGATTTTTTGTAAACATTGCATTTGTAATCATAACGTGCACTTAATATTGTCAGATATGCTTGACATGAATGTATATTTACCACATTTATACACTAAAACCTTGAAAACCTGTTCATTAAATTACAGTTTATTACTGTTGATAATTTGCATTTAAAGTGTGAAAACAAACTTTCAAGTGCATTAAACAGAAACTAAGTGTCTGTTTAGGTAAAACAACACAATTCTTCAGTTTTTTTGGGGGGGGGACAACTTAATTGTTTTTGTTTAATGCACTTAAAATTGTAAAAACAATTTATAATTGTTATTATAATTGCTAATTAATAAATTTGGTCCCACTTTATATTAAGTGTCCTTAACTACTATGTAGTTGCATCAAAAAATAAATACAATGTACGTACTGTGTTCATAATGTATTTGGGAACACTTGTGGTGCTCTTGAGTTGGATGTTATGGACAGGTTTGGTGGTATGGGTAGGTTTAAGGGTGGGTTAAGGTGTAAGGGATGGTCAACAGTGCATTTACAAATGTAATTACAGACGTTAACTACAGATGTAAATACATACAGGTATTTAATCAAGCATAAGTACATAGTAAATACCTGTATTTACACAATAAGTATATTATAATGAGTTATTAATTTCTGTGTAAGTACATAGTAGTTAAGGACACTTAATATAAAGTGGGACCATAAATTTTAATAATTATATCTAGCAATCTATATAAGTAATATACTTATAAGTAAGTACTTTGAACAAACAGCAAACGTCTGCTTTTTGAGTCTAGTTCAGTATAAACTGATATACTTCTTGATTATTCATCTTCTTGGGTGTTTATTCTGTGTGTCCATCCATGTTCTCTCACCCTGCTTCTCATTTCCAGGAACGGCCTTTATTTTGGTTTTCAGCTCGCCCGGTCTATTCTTTTGAGGATCTGAAACCATTAAATTAGCTGTTTGGCTTTGTGTCCCACTTGTTGGGACGTGAACACATGTCCACTCGGCTTAATATCAACGTGTTCTCGATGGGTGTCAGAAACATATGCGGCCTCTTCTCTGACATCTGCTTGGCTTCCCATTACCATTTCACAGTTTTTGTGACAGATAGCTGCTAAAACAAACATCTTAAGACTGTTAATGGGGGGAATGATTGAACGTAGGTTTAAAATACTGGACACAAATGCATATCTACCACAACATGTGATAAATATGGAGACTTTGTGCATGGAGTATTTCTAAAATGTCCAGTGTTTGATTTTAATACTATAAAAATCTGAATAAATGTCTGATATTTCACAATTTGAGGGTTGCACACTTAAGCAGTGTTTGTTTTTGTCATTATTAAATTGTTATTAAATTGTAAATATCATACATACTCTAATTAAATGACCTTAAAATGACCAACATTAAACACATATTGCATATAAATCAACTTTATATACAAAATTATGCTGTTTATTAGGTGTAATTACAGTTTAATAAATACAAATTTGCTTGTTAGACTTTATTTTAATGTGTCCTTGTTACATTGTAACTATTTAATTAACTACTAAGTAATATTTATGAGTACTCAAAACAAAGTGCTACCAAATTATCTTTAAAGAACCAAGAAAATATGTATTATCTGTCACACAATTAAAGATTTATGTAGAAAATTTGAGTTTTTCACCTGATTTTGAAGGAAATATTAACTGAATCTGTCAAAAGTTCATTTATTTAGTATCTAAAGTATTGAATGTAAGTGTAAAACCTGTTGATGCTTCTTATTTGTGAATTATTTGTACACATTATTGTTTTATTGTGGACTTAAGATTGCCAGATATAGTTATACGTTTTCAATTATGTCTTTAATATTTAATCAAAACGCATTAATAGCATTTTATATAAGTGTAAATGCTATCAAAAAGAATTTAGAGCTGCTGCTCATTGTGATATATGTATTATTACTCAGTACTTACACAATTTCTTACAGTGTAACAATTATTTATGATGATTATCTGGGAAATATTTGTAAACATTGTATTTGTAATTAGTATTTTGTGCATTTAAGATTATCAGACATAGTTATAAGTTTTCAATAATTTATTTATCATTTACTCTAAGCCCATTCATAGTATTTTATAGAAGTGTAATAGCTAACAAAATGTATTTAGAAGTGCTGCTCATAGGAATATATGTTAAACATGTTGTATTATAGTTATTATTACTCAATACTTAATATGCATATTATTTGGGATTTTTTTGTAAATATTGTATTTGTAATCATAATGTGTACTTAATATTGTCAGATATGCTTGACATGAATGTATATTTACCACATTTATACACTAAAACCTTGAAACCTGCATTGAAAAAAATGGATTGGATTTACTACATTTTTTTGGAAGTGGTTGCAAACTATACAGTATCTGGGCTGCATTCAAATAAACAAATTACGTTGAACATTACTAAATTTATTTGTTTATTTAAATTCAGCCCGCACTGTAAAAAGCAATGACTTAAAATGAGTAAAACCATCGCCTTATAAATGACAAGTTGATTTTACTTTTTAAAAAATTATGTACTTTTGTTAATCTGTTAAATTGATTTAATGTAATTTTTATTGTAATTTAAAGGCAACAATTTACTCACTTTTTCAGCGAATCGCTTTTTACAGTGTATATACATTATTTGCAGCCACTTACCTTAATAAAAGATTTTTTAGTAAATCCAATGAATCACTTTTTCAGTGATTGTTTGGATCCACCGTGAAACACTTTATCAGAATCTGAATGAGATTTATTCGCCAAGTCTGTGCAATTTACGTAGAAAATAAAGTAAACAATGAAACATTCTGAGGTAGTAAGCTATACAATATTATATTTGTACATTCAGTCCTGAAGCCAAATCTGGAGCTTATCTAACAAAATAACTCATGACAACAGTTCAAAATTAGTTCACCCACATTTATATTTTAGGAAAAATATTAAATAAAAATTAAAAAAGAACAAAATTCAAGAGAAACAAAAAAAGGTATCAAGTTTTGTTGAAACTTTGTGGTTTGCATTTTTTTGCATGAATGTAATTATATTATTTTTCCATTTCTAAATATTTTTGGTGACTAAAACATTATTTTAATAAATATATACGATTAATAAATCTGTTTTGTTTAAATCCACCAAATATATGACCCGTATTCACTGAGAAATGGATAATACAACACAGGCTCATTCTGAAAACGTAGTCCTGCGGCCGTTTCTGGAGACCGCGAAAAATGTGGCCGGAGGTACGTATGGCTGTGTTTAATTTTTTTAAACGAACGCTAGGGGGCGGTGTGACGCCGTTCATTTTAGCGCTTACCGGCTGACAGCTTACCCCGCGTGGAGGGTTTTCCCGCCGCAACTAGTTTGTCCAGTTAGCTCGTCGTGTACGTCGGCGGACTTGAGACGCAGAGAGGAGATGACTACGATGACGGGGTTCGAGTCCGGAGAACACCGGTTCCAGAAATTGTGAGAATAACAGCGTGAGAATGTGGTAAAATATGAAAACGTGGTAAAAAAAACAGACAAGGGCTTTTCTTTTTCTGGGCGGGTTTTGTAAATCGTTGGTTGGGTTTAGGGAGGTAAGTGGGTGGGCAGGTCAATCGATAAAATTAGTTGGGTTTAGGGAAGGAGGAGGATGGATCTGTCGATTGGTCGGCCGGCCAGTCAGTCATCCAGTCATTCAGCCAGTCAGACAGACGTTTGGTCGACAGCGGCCTCTAGTGGGTTTACGCGAGAACAGCGGATGCGAACGGCACTCGCGAGAGAAATTCGAGATACGAAAAAGCGCACACAGCGGCCTCTCGTGGATTCGGAAAAACAAAAACTGCAAAAATACAAACCTCCCGGGACGTATTTCGCTGTCTCCAGAAAAGTCCACGGGACTTAGTTTTCAGAATGAGCCTGGGTTGATAAAATAATATTAGTTTTCAAAATATATATGTAGATGGTTTATGTGTATTATTGACTTTTTTAACTGTACACATAAGCAATAAAAATATTAATATGAAAGTATTTACAATTAAGTGGCTATATTGGTTACAAAAACCATAAACAATAAGGGTCTTCTATGTTTATGACCATAATCAAATCAATCTCAGTACTTGTACATGTGACATTTCCGGAGCGTTCCCCTGTCTGGCGTGTGTTCAGCGCTACGCTGTGAATGCTGGGAAGGCGCCGCTGTTGATATAATAGAGCAGATCTGCTTGAAACGAACACAATGCAGTGTTAAGACCTGATCTGAGCTCAGACTGATCACAGCCAAAACGCAAATGCATATCAGAGAGTGCCCGCAGGAACACAGAGCGTCCGGCACTTCAGACGTCCAGCATCCCTGATCATCAGAAATAGGATTAGAGGAAAATCATATAAGCAGTTAATTGAACAACAATACCTTTATTCAGAGAGTGCTGGATCGCAATCTGAGAACTGCTCGCTCCAGAAGCCAATGTTTTTTTTTTTGGTTTTTGTTATTAGACATTGAATCGAATCCCTTTAGAGTCGTTGAATATGTTCATTGTTTGTTCTACGTTTTGTAATTCATCCGTTTTTGCAGCCGACATTAAAATTAGCTTTGTATTTTTAGGTATTGCATGCTTAACCATGTAATTACAGTGTAATAAGCACAGAAATATGGTTTATATTTTAGGTAACACCATTTTAAGTTGTCCTCGTTACACGTGTTTTTTGCACTTGCTATATTAATTACTATTACTTAAGCATAATTACATGCAATTAACTCTATACCTAACCCGCTGTCTTACCCAAACTATACAGTAAGTGCATGTTGTTAATTAATATGGCTTATTATAATTATTGAGTCTGAAATTGTACATTGTTTGTTATACATTTTGTTAGTAATGCGTTTTAAAATGGTTTGCAACCGACACAAAATTTTTCTAGAATTTCACACACATGCACTAGTTTGAACGTTTGCACCAGACACATTCTTAATCACTTAATCACTGTCAAACCACCTGTAGATACACTTTTCTCTTCATATGCACCATACACTTTCTTACAATCACTTCAGATAATGATAGATCATCTATCGATCTATCGATCTATCGATCTATCTATCTATCTATCTATCTATCTATCTATCTATCTATCTATCTATCTATCTATCTATCTATCTATCTATCTATCTATCTATCCATCTATCTATCCATCCATCCATCCATCCATCTATATATCCATCTGTCTGATAATCAGTCCATCTATCCATCCATCCATCCATCCATCCATCCATCCATCCATCCATCCATCTATACACTCGTCCATCCATACACCCATCCATTTATACATCCATCCACCCATCCATCCATCCATCTAACAATTTGTCCATCTATCCTTCAATCTATCCATCCATCCATCCATCCATCCATCCATCCATCTATACATACATCCATACATCCATCTATATATCCATCCGTCTGATAATCAGTCCATCCATCCATCCATCCATCCTTCCTTTCACCCATCCATCCATCCATCCATCTATACACCCATCCATCTATACACTCATCCATCCATAAACCCATCCATCCATCCATCCATACACCCATCTATCCATCCATCCATACATCCATACATCCATACATCTATCCATCCATCCATTCTTCTAATAATCAGTCCATCCATCCATCCATCCATCCATCCATCCATCCATCCATCCATCCATCTATTCATTAATTCATCCATCCATCCATCCATCCATCTAACAATCAATCCATCCATTCATCAATCCATCCATGCATAAACCCATTCACCCATCCATCCATCAATCCATCCATCCCTCTATCCATCCATCCATCCATCCATCCTTCCATCTAACAATCAGTCCATCAATCCATTCGTCCATCTGTCCATCCACACATCCATCCATCCACCCATCCATCCACCCATCCATTCACCCATCCATTCATCCATCCATTTAACAATCAGTCCATGCATTCAACCTTCCATCCATCCATCCACCGACCCACCCACCTTCCATCCATCCATCCATCCATCCATCCATCCATCCATCCACCGACCCACCCATCCATCCATCCATCCATCCATCCATCTATTTATTTTATTTTTTTATCTGTTGAAAACAGATTATTCTGTATAAAAATCACCAATATATATATAATATAACATTTTTGTGATGCAGTTGTGTCATGCAATTAATAATTCATAAAAAATGTAAGTTATATTTTCCATTATGATTTATTTGTAGGCAAGGCAAGTTTATTTGTATGGCGCATTTCATACACAACAGTAATTCAAGTACTTCACATAAACAGGAATAAAAGTATAAATATATATGTATAAGATATAAAGTATAAGAAATAAAAACAACAAAGAATAAAAATGATTTAAAAAATTGTACGTAAACATATTACATCTGAAAAACATAAAGACATTACACTGAATTATTTCATGTTTATTATAATTTTTTTTAAACATATTTATTTTGTGTGTTTGTTTTATTTACACGACGACAGGTTCGGGTGTAATGATGAGTGTAGTGTTTGCCATTGTTGTGGGTGTTCAGCTCATGCAGATGCTGTATTTGTTTGGCAGTAGAGGCTCAGTCTGATGAAAAGTGAGTCTCCTGCTGGCTCTGGAGAAAATGAGAGCCATTACGGGGCCAGAAACACTGTGATTTGGGTGAGAAAGAGTCAGCGAGAGGTGAGAGCCGGGACACAGAGACTCACTGCACAAAACAGGCCAAAGGGGGAGATGCCAGATTACCTGCAGAGCTGCAGAGGAGAAGAAATCAGTCCACACACACCTGAGAAGCCACACACATACATACAATCACACTGAACACAAATTCTGAACATGCACACCACACACACATAGACTGAACACTGACACTGACACAATACGCACCGACTGAGCACACACACATATCCACATACGTACACTGAACACACACAGATACTATGGATAGATGGGTGCATGGATAGATGGGTGCATTTAATGTTGCCATGGTTTGATATAATGGTTGCTAGATTGTAAGTGTATTTAATGTTACTAGGATGGGATTTCATACTTGCTAAAATGTGGTTATGTGGTTGCTAGGGTTACATGGATGTATTTAGTTGGTTAAGGTGTTAGTTGTTAGTTGTTAAGGTGTGGTCATTGGTTCTTAGAGTGTGATCATGTGCTTACTAGGTTCATCTGGGTGTATTTATTCTTGCTAGTGTGTGATATTGTGGTTGCTAGAGTGTGGTTATGTGGTTGGTAGGGTTATTTGGATGTATTTGGTGTTGCTAAGGTGTGATTTTGTGGTTGCTACAGTGTGTTTGTAGTTTTATTGTGTTGCTGGGGTGTTACGTGGTCACTAAGGTGTTTTAATTATTTGAGTATGTGGCTAGAGTGCAGTTATGAAGTTGATAGGGCATATTTAGTTTAGCTAGAGTGTGTTTATGTGGTTGCTAGGTTACCTGGGTGCAGTTAGTGTTGCTACGGTTTGATATAGTGGTTGCTAGATTGTGGTTATGTGGTTGCTAGAGTTATATGAGTGTATTTAGTGTTGTTAAGGTGTGATTATTGGTTGCTAGAGTGTGATCATATGGTTGTTAGGGTTATATGAGTGTATTTAGTGTTGTTAAGGTGTGATTATTGGTCCCTAAAGTATGATCATGTGGTTACTTGGGTTATCTGAATGTATTTAGTGTTCTTAGTGTGTTGTTGCTAGGGTTATATGGGTGGTTTTATTGTAGTGCTAGGGATTTATTTTGTGTTGTTTTAAGTATTTTAGTGTGTTGTTAGAGTGTAGTTATGTGATTATGTGTTTTATGTGTTGCTATGTTGCATGTATGCTATTACTGAGGCAGTGGCCATGTGGTTGCTATGGTAGAGTGTGGTTGTGTTGTTGCTTGGCATATTTATTATGGGTGGGTTATTGTGGTGCTAAGAATTTATCATGAGTTGTTTTACGTTTTTTAGAGTGTTGTTAGAGTGTAGTTATGTGGTTGCTAGGCTGTTTTAAATATGTGTTTTATGTGTTGCTATGGGTTAGGGTTGCATTGTGGTGCTGGGGTGGTGGCCATGGTGATCTGGGTGTATTTAGTGTTGCTAGTGTCTGATTTTGTAGTTACCAGGGTTATCTGAATGTATTTAGAGCTGTTTGGGTGTTATTTTGTGGTTGCTAGAGTGTGGTTGTGTTGTATCTATTATTGGTGGTTTTATTGTGGTGCTAGGGAGTGATTATGTGGTCGCTAAGGTGTTTTAAGTATGTTAGTGTGTTGTTAGAGTGTACTCAAGTGGCTTTGTGGTTTGTGTATTGCTATGGTGTGTTTATGCAATTACTGGGGGTGGGTCATGCGGTTGCTATGGTGATCTAGCTTGACCACAAAAATACTATTGTCCTTGTTAAATATGACTCAAGAATCAGATAGCAGCACAGCTGATGTGAAACAGCGACCAAATCTAACCACATTGTTGTTTAGCAGTGAAATCTCAATCAGAGGTCGCCCATCGTTTGTCCCCCTCAAGTTTCAATTGGAGCAGGATTTCTTGTGTGCGCGAAAGAAAGGGGATTTAATTCGAGCACTTTTCTAATTGATGGCGCTCATTTAGGCTGGTTGTGAATGACAGGAAGCGCGGCACTTCTTGTTTACCGAGCTGAATCTCAAATCACTCTGCCTCCACATCTGTCATCTTTAGGGTTAAAGGACACAGATGGCAGATTCGCTGGCATTCAACCAAAGCGCGCCGCGTGCCAATCGGATGGCGGGCTGTGAAGAGGGAAACTTCTCGTCTCTGTTAACCGTCTCAGGTCTCTGTGACACCAGATGTCCCACCAATGTTCTTGAGCGACAACTTGTGTTGTGGCAATCTTGCTTTTAATCACTCTCATTTATCCTAAATAGCTTTGAATAGCAAATTAGGGCGTCTCGGCGAAGGCTTGAGAAATCATTAAGGCTTGACATAAACTTTGATCACGATGCTAATCGCGCGGCTAAGTCCGCTTGTTTTGGCTGACTGGCCCAGCCAGTGTGTAGTTATGTGGTTGCTAGGGTGTTCTATATATGTGCTTTGTGTGTTGCTATGGTGTGTTCATATTGTTGCTGGGGGTGGCAATGTGGTTGCTTTTGTTACCTGAGTGTATTTACTGTTGCTAGCATGTAATTTTATGGTTGTTATGGTTGTCTGGATGCATTTAGTGTTGCTTTGGTGTTATTTTTGTGGTTTCTAGAGTGTGGTTGTGTTGTTGCTAGGGCTATCTGGGTGTTTTGTTGTGTTATTGTTAAATAAGTTATTGTGGTGCTAGGGAGTAATTATGTGGTCACTAAGCTTTTAAAAGTATTTTAGTTTGTTGTTAGAGTGTAGTTAAGTGGTTGCTAGGGCATTCTAAATTTGTGTTTCTGTGTTGCTATGGTACATTTATGCCATTGTTGGGGGTGGTCATGAAGTTGCTATGTTGATCTGGGTGTTTTTAGTGTCGCTAGTGTGTGGTTTTGTGGTTGCTAGGACTGTCTGAATGTATTTAGTGTTGCTAGGGTGTATTTTTGGGATTGCTTGAGTGTGGTTGTGTTGTTGCTAGGGTAATCTGGATGTATTTGTGTGGGTGGTTTTATTGTGGTTCTAAGGAGTGATTCTAGGGTCACTAAGATTTTTAGTGTTGTTAGAGTGTAGTTAAGTGGTTGCTAGGGTGCTCTAAATATGTTTTTTTTCTGTGTTGCTATGGTGCATTTATACCATTGTTGGCGGTGGCCTTGCAGTTTATGTGATTACAGATTATGTGGTCACTAAGTTTTAAAAAGTATTTTAGTGTGGTGTTAAAGTGTAGTTATGTGGTTGCTAATGTTGTCTTGATGTATTTAGTGTTGCTAGGGTTTAATTTTTGTGGTTGCTAGAGTGTGGTTGTGTTGTTGCTAGGGTTATCTGGATTTATTTATTGTTGGAGTATTTATTGTGGTGCTAAGGAGTGATTCTAGAGTCACTACGTTTTTTAGTGTTGTTAGAGTGTAGTTATGTGGTTGCTAGGGTGCTGTAAATATGTTTTTTTCTGTGTTGCTATGGTGCATTTATACCATTGTTGTCGGTGGCCTTGCAGTTTATGTGATTACAGATTATGTGGTCACTAAGCTTTTAAATGTATTTTAGTGTGTTGTCAGAGTGTAGTTATGTGGCTGCCAGGGTGTTTTAAATATGTGTTTTCTGTGTTGCTATGGTGCATTTATGCCATTGTTGGGGGTGGTCATGAAGTTGCTTTGGGGATCTGGGTGGATTTAGTGTTGCTAATGTGTGATTTTGTGGTTGCTAGGGTTGTCTGAATGTATTTAGTTTTTTTAGGGTGTAATGTTTGTGGTTGCTAGAGTGTGGTTGTGTCGTTGCTAGGGTTATCTAAGTGTATTTTCGTGGGTGGTTTTATTGTGGTGCTATGGAGTGATTATGTAGCCACTATGCTTTTAAATGTAGTTTAGTGTGTTGTTAGAGTGTAGTTATGTGGTTGTTAGGGTGTATTTTTGTGGTCGCTAGAGTGTGGTTGTGTTGTTGCTAGGGTTTAAATTTTGTGGTTGCTAGAGTGTGGTTTTGTTGTTGCTAGCGTTATCTAGGTGTATTTATGGTTTTAATGTGGGGCTAAGGGGTGATTATGTGGTCACTAAGCTTTTAGAAGTATTTTAGTGTGTTGTTAGAGTGTCGTTATGTGGTTGCTAGGGTGTTTTAAATATGTGTTTTCTGTGTTGCTATGGTGCATTTATGCCATTGTTGGAAAGGTGAAATGGGTGTATTTAATGTTAGTAGTTTGTGATTTTGTGGTTGCTAGGGTTGTCTGAATGTATTTAGTGTTTCTAGGGTGTATTTTTGTGGTTGCTAGAATGTGGTTTTGTTGTTGCTAGGGTTATCTAGGTGTATTTATTGTGGGTGGTTTTACTGGGGTGCTAAGGAGTGATTATGTGGTCACTAAGCTATTTTAGTGTGTTGTTGGAGTGTAGTTATGTGGTTACTAGGGTGTTCTTAATATGTTTTCTATGTTCCTATGGTGCATTTATGCCATTGTTGCTATGGTGATATGAGTGTATTTAGTGTTGCTAGGGTGTGATTTTGTCGTTGCTAGGGTTGTCTGAATGTATTTAGTGTTGTTAGCTTTTAAAAGTTTTTTAGTGTGGTTTTAGAGTGTTGTTATGTGGTTGCTAGGGTTTTCTATGTGTTTTGCTGCTATGGTGTGTTTATATTGTTGCTGAGGATGGCAATGGGGTTGCTATGGTGATCTGAGTGTATTTACTATTGCTAGGGTGTCATTCTGTGCATGCGGGCTGTGAAAAGGGAAACTTCTCGTCTCTGTTAACCGTCTCAGGTCTGTGTGACACCAAATGTCCCACCAATGTTCTTGAGTGACAACTTGTGTTGTGGCAATCTTGCTTTTAATCACTCTCATTTATCCTAAATAGCTTTGAATAGCAAATTAGGAAATCTCGGCGAAGGCTTGAGAAATCATTTAAGCCTTGACACAAACTTTGATCATGACGCTAATCGCGCGGCTAAGTCCGCTTGTTTTGGCTGACTGGCCGAGCTCTCTGGACTTCACTCGCCGGCTTGATCTTCAATATTAAGTCTATTTAGGCGATAATTGAAGTTTGGCAGCGGACGATAAAGCACATGGCCTTTCCGTGTCCGTCCGACACGCCGCAGTCAATGATATACCTCACGGTGTAAATATGCAGCGAAATTTGAAAGCATATTAGTGTTATCCCTTCCCCTCAGGCAATTGCTCTTTTATGCCGTCAGATTCTCGCCTCTGATAATATTAAGTGGAATTTGCCTGCAAAAAATGGCTCCAACGGCTAACACATATGAATATGTTAATGTCGCGCGGAGGGGGGAAAATCTGCCATTTTACAGAAAGAAGGACTGATCCATCCTCCAGATCTTTAAGGTAAAATTAAAGCGGCCCGCTCATATTTAGCATCTATTTTGTCCGTCTGATGGAGGAATTTGAATGCCAATAAATTGCATTTGCTTTAATATCTCGTCTAGAAATTAGACCATCTGGCTGCTCTTATTAGTTTTGAAACACGCTCATATTTAATGCAGGCTTTGAAGGAAAATGTGAGATTTAATGTATGATTTATCATTACTTTACAGTTAATTTATTACTCTACACTCTTTAAAAAAGAAATGTTTTATCAGTTCTTTCATGAAGACACGATAAAACCATTAGAAGGTGATTATTTTTAAAATATATATTTGTTATTAATTCATATTGAGGGCTCCATGAAGACCATTTACATGTGTCCATTGGATTTTATAGTGGTCAAATGGTTCTTAATATTAGTAAAACATCTTTTTTTATTATTTTATGCTGTTGTTGGGGTGGCCATAAGTTACTAAGGGGATCTGGGTCTAATAATGTTGCTTATGTGTGATCTTGTGGTTGCTAGGCTTGTCCTGATGTATTTAGTTTTGCCAGGGTGTTTTTTTGTGGTTGCTAGAGTGTGGTTTTGTTGTTGCCAGGGCAATCTGGGTGTATTATTGTGTCATTGTTATATATGTTATTGGGGTGCTAGGGAGTGATTATGTGGTCACTAAGCTTTTTAATGTATTTTAGTGTGTTGTTAGAGTGTAATTATGTGGTTACCAGGGCATTCTAACTTTGTGTTTCTGTGTTGCTATGGTGCATTTATGCCATTGTTGGGGGTGGTCATGAAGTTGCTATGTTGATCTGGGTGTTTTTAGTGTTGCTAGTGTGTGGTTTTGTGGTTGCTAGGACTGTCTGAATTTATTTAGTGTTGCTAGGGTGTATTTTTGTGATTGCTAGACTGTGGTTGTGTTGTTGCTAGGGTTATCTGGATGTATTTGTTGTGGGTGGTTTTATTGTGGTGCTAAGGAGTGATTCTAGGGTCACTAAGTTTTTTAGTGTTGTTAGAGTGTAGTAATGTGGTTGCTAGGGTGCTCTAAATATGTTTTTTTCTGTGTTGCTATGGTGCATTTATACCATTGTTGGCGGTGGCCTTGCAGTTTATGTGATTACAGATTTTGTGGTCACTAAGTTTAAAAAAGTATTTTAGTGTGTTGTTAGAGTGTAATTATGTGGTTACTAGGGCATTCTAACTTTGTGTTTCTGTGTTGCTATGGTACATTTATGCCATTGTTGGGGGTGGTCATGAAGTTGCTATGTTGATCTGGGTGTTTTTAGTGTTGCTAGTGTGTGGTTTTATGGTTGCTAGGACTGTCTGAATGTATTTAGTGTTGTTAGGGTGTAATTTTTGTGGTTGCTAGAGTGTGGTTGTGTTGTTGCTAGGGTTATCTGGGTGTCTTTTTTTATTCTTTTTACTCTAAAACATATGCTGGATAAGTTGGTGGTTCATTCCGCTGTGGCGACCGCTGATGAATAAAGGGACTAAGCTGAAAATAAAATAAATGAATGAATGAATTATGCATAAAAGGAAAGGTGTTTCACAATATGAGAAATTTGGTCACACTTTATTTTTCTGGTATTGATAATGGATGATAAATATCATCCGTCAGGCCTGTTGCCAACTTGATGAAAGCGGTGGTTCTTTTTTCTCCAGAAGTGGACAATTTTGGGATTATTCGCCTCATTTTCTATTCAATTATGAGATTTAAATACTGCATTTTAGTGACATTTTAAGCACTATTCTGGATTAGCTGGTCGGATGGTCATCATAACCACATTTTTTGACTATTTTAGCTGAAATAGTACTCAAATCTATTTTATTATGGACTACTTCTGGTGCTTCACACCTTTTTATTGGTCATTTTTTTATTTCAGTAATAAGGTCAAGATTTAGAATAAAAGTTACTTGTAAAATGTTGTCCCCATTAAAAACAATACAGTAGTGAAAGATGACTTCTCTTACATCAGATTGCACAGCTGGATGTTGACCTCCTGAAAAATATTTGTTAGCATCGGCCAAAACTGATTAGCTGAAGTCCCATCAAAGCGACAGCCGCCAGAGGAATCTGCTTGGTCTTAAAGCCTTTTTCGATGGGTTATTTTCACCATGATGGCATAGCAGTCAAAATAGGACAAATAAGCTCATGTATGGGACAAATTCTGGACTTTCGTCAGTGAGGGGTGGGTCTTCCAAATCACCTGAACCCCCCCTGGCTATGGGCCTGTACTGTTAAAGTAATAATAAACTGCCAATATCTTAATAATTGTCAGATAATAATAAGCCACTAGTTAGTGAGTATTTGTGACTAAATTCTTTCCAAATAACAAATTAATAATTTAAAACAAAGGTATTTAGCACTGATCTAGATGATTTTTAAATGATTAGCATTTTTTTTTTCATTATTTTTAGTTGTTTTTTTAATTAATTTATTTATTTCGACATGTATATTACAATTACACTGAAAAACCAAATGTATTTGTTTGAGTGTTATAGCTTGTGATGTCCTGATCTGATCACGTGATTGGAATTCGGGCCCAATTACGCAGTTTTAGACTCGATTGGAATCTGACGTTACCTCCCAATTAAGACTTAAATATATATATATATATTCTCATTATCTTTTAAACACATCTATAGTTCCTAACTATACAGTGTAAACACTGTGCCTCTTTTATTTATGTTTATATGCCTGCCGGGTATTTTAAGATGAGGTGTTGTTTTTATATTAGATTTTTTCTTTATATTTACTGTTGCACTGAAGTCCAAAAGTGAAGAATTTATGTTCTTTATTACTTGATTGTTCAAGTTCTGTGATCTGTTTTTCTTCTTTTCTAAAGTATTTTCTGAAGTATCGGATCGGGTTTCAGTATCAGTAGATACTCAAAATCAAATCACTCGGACTCTGGCTTGAGGGCAAAAAAATCCCTAGTTTTAGCAGACTAGCTAATTCTCAACACCTGTTCACCGGAGGCTTGACCTAAAATGAAAATAAAATAGATACATATACACTATTATAAGCATTAAAACACATTATAAACACATAAACATTATAATTCTTTGCATTAAATTGCTACTATTAGATCAACTAACTAATAGTAAACCATTTGTGCTGTTTTGTTTTTAAGTACACTACTAAAACATTTATATTTCTTTCTAACTTTATGCTAACAGGTAAATCCCTCCACAATTTGGCTCCCTTAACAGAGAAAACAGATTGACCAAAAGAGGTCTTACACTTTGGAATAAGACAGTCACCATTAGCAGTTGCTCATGTGACTCGGTGAGAGGTTTGATGCCTACTGATCAGATCTGAAAACAGCTCTGGAACATGATTATTGAAACATGTCAGGTCTCTATTTCAGAATGATTTTAAAAAAGTAATGGGCGTCACGGTGGCGTCACAGGTGGTTCAAGCCCCGGCTGGGTCAGTTGGCATTTCTGTGTAGAGTTTGGATGTTCTTCCAGTGTTGGCGTGGGTTTCCTCCGGGTGCTCTGGTTTCCCCCACAGTCCAAACACATGCGCTATAGGTCAATTGAATAAACTAAATTGGCTGTATGTGTGTGAATGAGAGTGTATGGACGTTTCACAGTACGGAATAGCATCCGCTGTGCAAAACATCTGCTGGATAAGTTGGCGGTTCATTCCGCTGTGGTGATCCCTGATTAATAAAGGGACTAGCCGAAAAGAAAATGAATGAATAAATTAATAAATTGGTCATATGTGTGTGAATGAGAGTGTGTGGACGTTTCACAGTACTGGGTTGCAGTTGGAAGGGCGTCCGCTGTGTAAAACATGCTGGATAAGTTGGCGGTTCATTTCGCTGTGGCGACCCCGGATTAATAAAGAGACTAAGCCGAAAAGAAAATGAATGAATAAATGAATAAATTGGCCGTATGTGTGTGAATGAGAGTGTATGGACGTTTCACAGTACTGGGTTGCAGTTGGAAGGGCGTCCGCTGTGTAAAACATATGCTGGATAAGTTGGCGGTTCATTCCGCTGTGGTGATGCCTGATGAATAAAGGAACTAAGCCGGAGGTTTGTTTAATTTTTAAGCCGAGGTTTATTTTTGGCATCAGTGACTCTATAAAGAATAGTTCTCAGAATTTTCTTTGCCGATAAAATAGTTCTTTATTGAAAGGCAAATCTTTATCTTTAATGCTTGTATTTGTAATTGTAGTGGTATCTAATTATTTTTAGCACAAGCTATGAAAGCAAACTCTTGTTCGAGTGCATTTGCGTGTTTTCTGTCTGTGAGCGCGCTGTTTCTCTGCCTCTGCTGTTTCACGGATTCGCAATACGCCTGGGCAAATGATCGAAATTTAATTAGCAATATAAATGCCAGAAAGAGCACATTATGTGCAATTGTCTTGCTATCTTTCCAGAAATTAGTCTTTTTAAATGAATTTGCTGTATTAATCATCTTCAAAATATTTTTGATCACTGAATTAATAGTTTTCCGTCCTGTTTTTTAGGTATTCATTGACATAGGTGATTGCCTCTTAATTACTACAACGGCCTCCTCCTATTCTGTCTTATTAATTCATGTTTCCTGGCACAGTCCCAAAAGGCAGTCTCGCCCTATATCTTCTAATTACTTCTGTAATTGAATTCGCTCACTGTTTCTGGACCTTTTTTTTTTTTTTTTTCTCAAGGAACTGTTTGTTCGGCGGTTTATTGTGTCTTTGTGTGCCGGTCCTCAGCAGACAGAACATGTCGGCCCGCTTTTCTCTTTTCTCATTAATTTTCCAGAGCCTGCCTTCAGTTATTTATTTATTATTACCTGCGAAGCGGCCCCTACCGTGTGCGAACGCTGCCGCAAACAGGGGTGGAGGGAAATTAATTAATTAGGATTGCTGAAACAATTACCTCGCAGTCATTCATTTGCTGAAGCCTCCGCCGATTTGAGAAGGACTTTGAAGTGGCTTTACGGAGACACGCTGCAGAACCAGCGCTTTGGTGGTATTTAGAGCAAAAATGGCGACGATCTTTAACACTTTCCTGCATGGTGTCCACAGTTACGGACAGTTTATTAGCCTCAATGTAAGGATCATTTAACCCTTGTGTACTGTTCAAATTGACTTCCCTTTCGTTATATTAGTGGCTGTTTTTGCCGCATTGACTTCCATTATAATCACATTTTGGCAATGCCATGACAGCATATAATCATGCATTCTTGATTGTTGCTGGTTTTCCATGTTAGGATGAGGTGAAATGTGTCATTTTTACTGTTAACCCTTTAGATAGGCCTGTGTGAAAAAAAGTTTCAGGCTTTTATATGGAGTTCTGTGGAGTAAAACAGCTGATTATGGTGTGTGTGCAGAAATACACTTACTGGGCCCTATCACACACCCTGCGTGCAAGACGTGTATGGCACGGTTTATTGCTTTTTTCAGACTGGCGCAACTGTAATGTTCACGTTTTGCGCCATGTTATTTAAACAGCAAATCCATTTGAGCCACTTAGTGGACTTATGTGTGTGCCGGTCTAGAAAGGAGGTGTGTTAAGGCGCATTGTTGGCGTGTTGTTATTTTGAGGAAGTTAAAAATACCACAGCATTGACCAACTGAAAGCTGCTCTAAAGACAAGCGCAGAGCGCGTTAGTTATTCGTCTATGCAGGTCTAAACGCTTACACATTGCTGAATACACACAGGATGTACAGCAACACACAAATATCTTTACAGATGAAAACAATTAAAGGATTAAAATGATACAAAAATGATTATTTTCAACATAAATATAAAAACCACTGCCTCCATGCCTTCTTCACCTCGGGGGGCTTTATTCATGACAGTCTGCATTAGTATAATGTTATTATTAGTAGTAGTATTATTTATAATATGCATATTTATATTTGTTTTAATAAAAACAAGCTTAGATTTGTCCACCTGTCGGGTTTTGGAGACGTCTGCATCACCATATGTAGCATAAGAACAGGACGTGTGTTTGGATATAACTCAGTGTTTTGACCACACTTCTTTATTATCGTTCATTTATTCGTTTGCTGGAAATTAGAACTGAATTTAGAAATAGTTTTGAAGCAAATCTTTGTGCTTAAGAAACTAAATTAAATATGTAGGCTAATGGATGTCTTCAGTGGAGTGTGTACAACAGCGTTTCCTTACTCCACCAAAACAAAGGAGTAAAGTTAAGAGTAAAAGTAAAGAGAAAGTAAAGAGGCCGAATGGAGGAGGCTCGTTCTTTATCCTCGTGCTGCAGATGCTCTGTTTGACTGTTTTCTCGCTAGTGAAGCGTTCAGTTTTTCCACAAAGTCCGCCATGTAAATAGCAAATGCACCATGGCGTGATGCAGCCGACTCTTAAAGGGAATGAGAGACGAGACTCTGAATGGCTTAATGCACGTTATGCTCAAAACACACCCAGAACTCATTAAGAGAATAAGCACAACCCTGTTAGATCATGCACCTTGGCGCAAACCGTATTTTTCCATCCTTTTTATAGCGAAAGAGGATTCAGACATGCCCCTTAATTCTTTTGCGCCATGCGCTTTAGACTTTGTGCTTAGATCATTTAAATAGAGCTCTAACTGTGTTTACTATGTTCTGAGAACTGAGCTGTTTGTTTTGATTTTCTCAGACATGTCCAGGTTCACCTCAGAATGGATAAAACATCCCCAACAGCACACAAGGGTTTTAGTCCGTATGAAAGTTGCGCTCGTTTTTTTTTCATATTGTGACGCAGTTTCTAGAGAAAAGGAATATTAAATGAGAAAGCAGTGGGCGTGGTTTGTTTTCTCTACTGTGAGCTGATTGGGCGTTTCATTCAGAAAGATGGGGAAAGGGTTCGGGGAGAGTTATTGCAACCTAACAGACTCCTCCTGCTCACCATTTCTGTTTGATGTCTGAACTGACAGCTGGAGGGCGTGGTTAAGTGTGTTACCCACGCCCAATACCTTAGACAAACAAAGCCACAGTACAGAAAAAATTAAGATTACTACAGTCTTATTTACTACAGATTTACTATAGTAAAAGTATGGCTAATTTCTGTCAGAATCTTGTGTGTAAAAAAACATGATTACTACAGTCATATTTGCTACAGTTTTACTGCAGTAAAACCATAGTTAAAAAAAACATCGTTACTACAGTCATGGTTCCTACAGTATTATCATATTATTACTACAGTTTTACTTTAGTAAAATCATGGTTAAAATAAACCTGGTTACTACAGTCTTGGTTCCTACAGTATTATCATATTATTACTACAATTTTACTATAGTAAAATCATGGTTAAAAAAAAACATGGTTACTACAGTTATGGTTCTGGGGTTTTATCATAATATTTACTACAGTATTACTGCAGTAAAACCATAGTTAAAGAAACATGGTACAAAAACATGCCTACTACAGTCATAGTTCCTACAGTATTATCATAGTATTATTACAATATTACTACAGTAAAAAATATGGTCTAAAAACGACCAAAATCTAAACAAAAAATAGATTACTACATTCATATTTACTACAAATGTACTATAGTAAAACCATTGTTAAAAAAACACATGGTTACTACAGTTATGGTTCATGGTGTTATTGTAAATATTACTACAATATTACTATAGTAAAATCATGGTCAAGTAAAGACCAAAAAAACATGATGACTACACTAATATTTACTACAGATTTACTATGGTAAAACCAAGGTTCAAAAAACAAGGTTACAACAGTTATGGTTGCATGGTGTGATCATAGTTTTACTACTATGTTACTATAGTAAAACCATGATTACTACAGTCATGGTTCCTACAGTATTATCATAGTATTATTTCAATATTACTATAGTAAAAACATGGTCTAGACAAAAAAAAAATCACACGATTACTACAGTAATTTTTACTACAGATTTACTATGGTAAAACCATGGTTAAAATAAAAACATAGTTACTACAGTTACGGTTCCATGGTGTTATTATAGTATTACTACAATATTACTATAGTAAAACCATGATCTTATAACCATGGTTTTTAAAACCACAATACAGACCAAAACATGATTACTACACTAATATTTACTACAGATTTACTATATTAAAAGCACGGTTAATTTCTGTCAGAATCTTGTATGTAAAAAACATGATTACTACACTAATATTTACAACAGTTTTACTATAGTAAAACCATGGTTAAAACATGGTTACTACAGTCATGGTTCCTACAGTATTATCATATTATTACTTCAATTTTACTATAGTAAAATCATGGTAAAAAAACATTGTTACTAGAGTTATGCTTCTGGGGTTTTATCATAATATTTACTACAATATTACTGCAGTAAAACCATAGTTAAAGAAACATGGTACAAAAACATGTCTACTACAGTCATAGTTCCTACAGTATTATCATAGTATTATTACAATATTACTACAGTAAAAAACATGGTCTTAAAACAACCAAAATCTAAACAAAAATAGATTACTACATTCATATTTACTACAAATTTACTATAGTAAAACCATTGTTAAAAAACACATGGTTACTAGAGTTATGGTGTCATAGTATTACTACAATGTTACTATAGTAAAATCATGGTCTTAAAACCTAAGTAAAGACCAAAAAAACACGATGACTACACTAATATTTACTACAGATTTACTGTGGTAAAACCAAGGTTTAAAAAAAATATGGTTACTACGGTTATGGTTACATGGTGTTATCATAGTATTACTACTATGTTACTATAGTAAAACCATGATTACTACAGTCATGGTTCCTACAGTATTATCACAGTATTATTTCAATATTACTATGGGAAAACTATGGTCTGGACCAAAATAAATAAATAAATCACGACTACTACAGTCATTTTTACTACAGATGTACTATAGTAAAACCATGGTTAAAATAAAAACATAGTTACTACAGTTACGGTCCCACTGTGTTATCATAGTATTAATACAATATTACTATAGAATAACCATGATCTTATAACCATGGTTTTTGAAACCACAGTACAGACCAAAAAACATGATTACTACACTAATATTTACTACAGATTTACTATAGTAAAAGCATGGTTAATTTCTGTCAGCAGTTGTTGTCCTCCAGATGATGAACAATGATGTACATCTCCGTCTGACCCAGTATTGATGCAGTGGTATTTGGGTCCCGTCCCGACACACACACACACACACACACACACACACACACACACACACACACGCACACACACACACACACACACACACACACACACACACACACACACACCACCGCCCCAATCCCACATTGATGTTTGTGCAAAATCAATAAAAATGATCTGGGGGTCCATACGCCATTTGGCAGCTCCATTTTCCTGACGTCTCCTTCCAGAATATAGGAGCCTCACTGTACAATGGGCCGCTCGAGCGCGTGTAATTTGTCCAGCTAATCTGCTGCAGTCTTACATTGATTTTTTTTCTTCCCCTTTTCTTTTCGGACTCCTTAGCCTCTGGTCATTACAGCACAAAAACTTACTTAATCATACAGTGTGTTAATGTACGGGTCACAATAACGTCCATTTTCTTGCCCTCTGGTAATTTCGTGGCTTTTCTTCGCCTTTGCTTGAGAATCTTTTTCTGGGTCAGTGTCTCTCAAGATGGACGAGAATTTCAACAAGAGTCCTCAATCTCAATGTTTATCATTACAAAAATAAAATACTACTACTGCTATAACTACTACTACTAATAATAATATACAGTGCTCAGCATAAATGAGTACACCCCATTTCGAACATGAATATTTCTCTCCATTTCTCAGTCAATATGGGTCAAATATTTTGGTGCACACGAACAGATTTATTAAACATATATTTATACATATATTAATTAAAATATTATTTTAGTCACCGAAGGTTTTATTTTATTAGATTATGCTATATTGACGTGAGTATCCTCAGCTGTATCCCATCTAGACGTCACACTCTCCTGCAGTGCACTGAAGTTTTGATGGGATACAGCTGAGGATATTCACGTCAATATAGCATCATTTTGGTGACACTGTACAACAAGTAATATTTTTGCATTACTGTAAGGGATGGGTTTAATGTTGAGGTAGGGGTAGACTCTAATACAATACAATTAATGCGTAATTTAATAAATAATATTAACACTTCATGTAAAAATATGATCACAGCTGTATCCCTTCTAACATCAACTGCAGGAGAGATCTGAACCGCTGGATTTACGTCATGTTTATTCATAATTCGATGCTGAAATACATGAGGTTAAGCAACTGTTTAGCTGGGAGAGGAATAGAGAAAATATTCTAGTAACATAAACAGTGTCTTATGTGATCAAAGCACATCGTCCAGTTGTATTGAAAAGTAATTATTATTGGCATCCACGTGTATTCTACCGTTTTAAATGGTGTGTTTTGCTTGTAAATATGTGTATTTAAATGTCTGAAAATATTTGTAACTTATCAAATAGCATAAAAATTAAATGTTATGTGTTTGAAAGCACAGATAAATTGTGATTTATTACAAGCAGTGCACACCTCTTTCTGTGCCTCAGCAAGCGCCGTCAGATTTTTATTTTAGCAGTAGCAATTGAGGTCCCACTTTATATTAAGTGTCCTTAACTACTATGTACTTGCATCGAAAAATAAATACAATGAACTTACTGTGTTCATAATGTATTTGAGAACACTTGTGGTGCTCTTGAGTTGGGGTAGGGGTTGAGTTATGGACTGGTTTAGTGGTATGGGTAGGTTTAATGGTGGGTTAAGGTGTACACAGAAGTTAATTACAGATGTAGTTACATACAGGTATTTAATCAAGCATAAGTACACAGTAAATACATGTATTTACAGAATAATTACATTATAATAAATTATTAATTTCTGTGTAAGTACATATTAGTTAAGGACACTTAATTTAAAGTGGGACCGCAATTGATGACGTGCGCTCTGAATGTTATAATCACACCGGTGTGATCGTACAATTCAGGGACCAGCCTAGGCTTATCACACCGGTGCGATCGTATGCATGAACGGGTTAAAATGTAATTAATTAATTGGAAATTTTCTTGTCATCATAATTGTATTTAAAAACGTTTTTAAAAAGTGCTTTCTTTATTTTCACACAGAAATATAAAGCTATTTGAATGTTATGTGTAATATTTAAAGTATGTTAATTTGCCAAAAAAACAACTACTAATTAGCTGCTTATTACTACTTATGGTATTAAAAATTAATGATGGTAGTGGTTGGGTTTAGGTTTGGGTATTGGGTAGGACAAGAGCTCTAAAATAAGTTAATGCTACTAATAAGTGCTAATAAACTGTTATTATATTAATATTAAGCTAGTAATAAGCCAGTAAAAATGATGTAAATTGTTGCTAAAACTAAAGTTACAGTTATTTTTTCATTTTTTTTCTGTTAATATGTGTGTATTAAAGCCGTAAAGCTATTTCATCATCATCTTTGACCATCATTTTATAACTTTAATGGCTTTTAGTTCAATAAACTACTACTTAGCTGCTTATTAATACTGATTACAGTAGTATTAGGGATGTAAAATAAGATCAAACTTTATAACTACTAATAAACAGTTCATATCTTAATAAGCAGGCAATGAGCTAGTAGTAAAGGGTGTGAATTGTTACCATTGTTTTTTTACATTTTTTTTTTTTAATCTTGTATATTTTACAAGACAAAACTGTGTCAGTTTTTCTTTTTTTGGTCACACTTTATGTACAATTCATGCTATTAACAAATTATTAACTGAGACTTTTGACTCAATAAACTACTAATTAGCCGCTTATTAATAGTTATAAAGGTATTAGTTGGGTTTAGGTTTGGGTAATGGGTAGGACAAGGGATCTAAAATAAGTTCATGCTACTAATAACTACTAATAAACAGTTCATATCTTATTGATAAGCAGGTAATAAGCTAATAGTAAATGGTGTAAATTGTTACAAACTAAAGTGTTACCCTTAATTGTTTACCGTTTTCTTGATACTGTTGAACTCTTGCATACTTTGCAAGACGAAATAGCATCCGTTTATTTTTTATTTTTTGGTCACACTTTCTTTATATGTACAATTCACGCTATTAACAAATTATTAACTGAGACTTTTGACTCAATAAACTACTAATTAGCCGTTTATTAATAGTTATAAAGCTATTAGTTGGGTTTAGGTTTGGGTACTGGGTAGGACAAGAGCACTAAAATAAGTTCATGCTACTAATAACTACTAAAAAGCAGTTCATATCTTAATTATAAGCAGGTAGTAAGCTAGTAGTAAATGGTGTAAATTGGTGCTAAAACTAAAGTGTTACCATTATTTTTTGTACCACTTTTTCAACTGTTGAAATCTTCAATGTTTTACAAGACAAAACAGTGTCAGTTTTTCTTTTTTTTTTTGTTTTGTTCGCACTTTTGTACAATTCACGCTATTAACACATCATTAACTGAGACATTTGGCTCAATAAACTACTAATTAGCTGCTTATTATTTGTTATAAAGGTATTAGTCGGGTTTAGGTTTGGGTACTGGCTAGGACAAGCGTTCTAAAATAAGTTGATACTACTAATAACCTCTAATAAACAGTTCATATCTTAATATTAAGCAGGTAATAAGCTAGTAGTAAATGGTGTAAATTGGTGCTACAACTAACGTGCTACCGTTATTTTTCTAATTTTTTATTGAAATGTGAAACTATATTTTTCACTTAATCCAATATAAAACGTACGTTGTATGAGACACTACTCTTTTTTCAGTGCAGTGCAATACACGCATGAGGATAAATCAGTGCAAAACACGGCATTACTGCATCCTCCACAACACCACAAACACTCAGGGAATTGTTTACTATCTGGCATCTTTTTAAATAATCTCGCTATATCCATTGCACTTGGATGTTGGCCGGCTTTTGAATCTGTGTTTGTCCCGTTTTGCCAAACCTATCATTTACCGCGGTGGCTCTTAAAAGAAGAAAAGCCCCCTCTCTTATGGCATACGTGTCAGCTTCTCTCTCTTCAAGGCTTTACCCCTTGTGCTCTTATCTGCTCCAGTCAAATGTATTTCTTATCGAAAAAAATAAAAACGCCTGACAATACGGCGTTATCAAATTTCCTCAGCCCAGTCGGCGTGTCATTCAGTCCGTCAGATGCTCTCGGGTTTGATTGATGGATGGTCTCGGTGACAAATAAAACCTGGATCAACAGCTTTTCCACCTCTCTCCTCGTCCCGAAACATTCCTCCGTAACAAAAGCGGGATTACGGATGCATTAGCCCACCATCGACCACAGGCTGTCAATACTTTGCACATAATAACCTGAAGGCACGATAAGGAAACAAAAGCAGGGGGAGATAGGAGGGGAAAATAAATCAATGGGAGAGTAGGGGGAAAGTTTTTTTTTTCTTCAAAGACACACATGGGGAAGATTTCTGCCGCCGGATAATGGCCTCTGACACGAGGACAATGAGCCATCGGCGGTCAGTCGAGCGGCCGCGATGGGCTCCGATAACGGTGGACGCGTGCCGCCGCTCAACGCTTTCAATTACGCCTGCTTTAACTGCACTCACTTTTATGCCCGCGCTGCCATGCGGCTCCAGATATATCCTTCCATTTGGATTAAATTATATCCCTTAATGCTCAATGACGTGGTGAACAACTCACTTGAGAGGACTACGGAAATCCCTGTACCATCATGCTCTTGAGTTTGTAGATGTTGAAGTTTCTTCGTGGAGACCGTCAATGCTTAAAATGATGCCTAAAAGTGGCATCGCATCATTGTTTTATATCTTCATTTGTACTGCATTTACAATAGAAGTGGATGGAGCTCTAGAGGCGGAGCTGGCAACTTACGTCATTGAAAAGTACTATTTTTATTAGGACTAACGTAAACATGTTGTGTTTTTTTCTACATATTTCACAGAGAAACATAATTTGCATTATATTAAAACATTAAGGCTGCGTCCGAAACCGCATACTTCCATACTATAGAGTACGCTAAAATCAGTATGCGAGCCGAGTAGTATGTCCGAATTCATAGAATTCGAAAATCAGTATGCGAGAAGTACCCGGATGACTTCCGGCGAGATTCTGAAGTGCGCATCTCATGCATGCTGCGCTATCCCTTGATGCCCCGCGAGCGAATTCATGAATGCGAGCTAAGCGACTTAACTGATGCAGGTAGGTCACGCGACCATGACAAAGTGGCGGATGTAGTATGTCCGAATTCCACTTTTCACATTCATACTGTATAGAACGTACTTTTCTAACGGCCGAGTAGTACTTTTAATTTCAAATGCAGTACCTACTGAGTAGTAGGCGGTTTCCGACGCAGCGTAAGTCTTGGCACCCTTCAAGAGTGTTTGATTTAGGGCTAAAATATGTAATATTGTTGTCGTTTAGTATTGCGATAACGATATTTCTTACAATGTAACATTTCCCTAGAGAAATGCTACTTTTTATTAGCTATGTTCCGCTTAACGCTTTCAATTACGCCTGCTTTATCTGCACTACGTTTATGCCCACACGTCCATGCGGCTCCAGATATATGCTTCTATTTAGATTCAATTGTATCCCTTAATGCTCAAGGATATGGTGAACAACTCACTTAGGAGGATAACTGAAATCCCTATTTCGAGTTCGTATGTGTTAAAGTTCTTCATAGAGACCACCAATGCCTAAAATGATGTATAACTCTGTGAAAAATATCCATAAATCAGCAGTTTTTGGTATTTTATTATTCATGTTTTTATCTTGCACCATTTATTTATGCTTTCGAATTGCATTATGGGACCTCGACCTTTCTTCTCACCAACTTTTAATCTTCAAAAGTTCGAGAAAGGGACTTTTATTGACATTTAAAATGATATATTGTCTGGGTTGTGTTGTATATTAAGCTACAAAAACCAAAGATGCCAAATTACATCACTGAAAACAATGGTGGCGCCCATGATTCAATATAAATGGGAATTTTTATTAGGAATAACGTAAACATGTTGCGTGTTTTTTCTACATATTTTACAAAGAAGCATCATTTGTATTATATTAAGGCATTAAGTCTTGGCACTCTTAAGAGTGTTTGTATTAGGGCCGCACAAAATTGAGAAAATATGCAATGTTATATGGTATTGCGATAACGATATTTTTTTTTCCCGATTTAGCATTTCCCTAGAGAAATTATTTGTTTATTACCTATTTTCTGCTCAATGCTTTAAATTACGCCTGCTTTAACTGCTTTAAGTGGGGATTTTTCTAGGAATAACATGAGCATGTCATGTTTTTGTCAACATATTTCACAAAGAAACATCATTTGCATAATATTAAGGCATTAAGTCCTGACACTCTTTATCAATCAATCAACTAACCAACCCGTCAGTCAGTCAGTCAGTCAATCAATCAATCAATCAATTAATCAATCAATTAATCAATCAATTAATCAATCAATTAATCAATCAACCAACCAACCTACCAACCAATCATTCAACCAACCAATTAGTTTATAAATGAAGGTTCTGTGTAATAAAATGAAATCACACAGGGAAAAAGTATTGAACACATGAAGAAACGGAGGTGTAGAAAGACATGGAAAGACAACCCTCTGCCCTTCCTCAGTGTCAATGAATATCAGCTGCTTCAGTCCAACATCTACATTAGCAGGAGGATAAAGATGAAACCAGGGTGGACATTTCAGCAAGACAATGATCCAAAACACAGCCGAGGAAACTCTCAGATGCTTTCAGAGAAAGAAAATCAAGCTGTAGTATGGTCCAGCCAATCACCTGACTCGAATCCAATAGAATGTTTATTTCTCGCTAACATTCAAACGTCATCTAAGCGCACTCATAACAGTGCTGATTTACCATAGTATTCACCAGTGCTCATCAGTTTACCGCTCTTCACCCAGAGCAAACACAGATACACGTACACTGGAGCGCGAAGATCAGTCGAGTCATCAGGCAAATCGCTCGTCTGTGTTTGTACTCGGTAGACAGCGGAGGGTGAACTGATGACCTTCTCGGCCAATCACAAGCATTTCTGTTGAGCACATGAACACAATGGTAAATCAGTGCTGTTTAAGAAAGCTATCAACAGTGCCTTAAATGTTAACAGGAAATTGACGGTTTTTCTTTTAATTCAGTATCGTGACAAGTCTAATATAGTGAAAGAATCAGTTCATTAACTCGAGTTTGATAAATGGCATCTAAAATGTGTGTTTGGAAAAGAAAACGTTAGCTAACTAGTGCCATTTCCCTTAACTTAGCTGAAAATGAGCTCTGATATTCCTTTTTATTTTCACCATACATTCAGGACGGACCGTCGGGTCACTCGGAAGGCGGTGAAATTATGAATTTGTGTCACTTTCTCTTCGCTGATAAGATATACAGCCAGGTACACAACATTCCTATGTAACTCCCAACGATACATCCGGGTTTCTTCCCATCCCTACTGAAAAAGACAGCTTAAACCAGCCTAGGCTGGTTGGCTGGTTTTAGCTGGCCGACCAGCCGGGTTTTAGAGGGGTTTTGGCCATTTCCAGCCTGGTCTTAGCTGGTCAAGCTGGGAGATGACCAGCTAAAACTAGCTTGACCAACCTAGGAAGGTTTTGGAGCTGGGAGACCAGCCAAAACCAGCTATGTCCAGCTTAAACCAGGCTGGTTTTAGCTGGATTTAGCTGGTCATTTTCCAGCCTGACCAGCTAAGACCAGGCTGGAAATGGTTGGAAACCAGCCTGGAAATGGCCAAAACCCCTCTAAAACCAGGTTGACCAGCTAAAACCTAGGCTGGTTTAAGCTGGATTTTTCAGCAGGGAACGCAGCCTTGATTTCGCTATTAAAAATGGCGGTTGCATGAAATCAGTCTATACTTTTAACCGAATATTATATATTTATATCACCTAAAGAAATTTCAGAAAAACACCTTTTGAGACAAACTTGAAATTAAAATACAACATCAGTTAAACATAGAAACCCTGTGATTTCCATTTGACAAATAACACTAATGAAATTTTTTGTATTAAACTTTTTTCCCTGAATAAACTCTCTCTCTTTCTCTCTCTCTCCGCTAGAGCTGTATTAATACCATCCATCAGCGCATGTAACGTGATAAGAACTGGCAGCGCGATTCATTTGATTCTATTAGCATGTATCAGTGTGGCAGAGCGACATGGCAGCGTTAAACGGAGCAGATGTTAACAGTGGGAGGTGATGGCACAGCTTACACACACACACACACTGACAGATGCTGCAAACTGTTGCATGCTCTTGTCAGCGAGTGTAAACGCGCGTGTGTGTGTGCTTTATGATGCCATTTAAAGAGAGCGTCGTAATGCGGACCCTTTCCCACAGTCCCGCTGTGTGTGAATGGACGTTCCTGCACCTCCATAACTCATGTTTTCTTTGCTTTTCACACACCGTGATTTATCTTCCCGTGAGCCGCTGGCATTTATGGGCTAGTTGTGAAATTCTACAACTACAGTATAAACAAGGGGGGAAAGAAAAGCGCAGGATGGAGTCACGGACGGTCCACACAACTGTTTCTGCTGTGCCAATATTACTCGCTCAAGCCTGACTCCATGCTAGTTAATTGCGTGGTATTTTTTTCTACCCCTGTGCTAGTAACAAACTTAATACGAAATCCAATTAGGAGTTGAAGTTCATTAAGGAAACACTATTCGGAGTTTGGGATTCAACCGTATCTCGGATGCGTCTGGCCAAGCTTTTGAAGTCATTTTATTTTATGATAATAATTATAGCCTTCGTGTGAGCTTAGCTGTCTTTCACTAAACACACACCTCCTGGAGGACATTTACTGCTCGGAGGCTGGTTTTTTGTTGCTCGCAGGACTCTTCCCTAAATTCCTTGAATGAAATAAAACATACTAAAAGAGAAAACTGTTAAAAAGCCAGCAAAGAAAGACAAATAACTGGAAACAAAGACACAAATGAGACTATTAAAGCTTCTGGGGGCCGTTTTCACCCATGAGTTAGGTTAGTTAACTTTGGTAAATATGGGCACAGTTGGGTTATTGTTGGGATTTTGTTAATAGAATATGATTGTAATGTTTCTATTTAAATGGATGTAAACATAAATAAACTAAAATACTTGTCATGTTCTTTAACTAACATCAAAACAATTAAAGTGTGTTACACGTATTGTTGTTTAATACAAACAAATTAACTTAAAAATACATATATTGTTAACAATTTCCTGTAGAATCTACAGTAACTTACTGTAATACTAATTACGGACATACTGTATTTACATTTACAGCACCATTTATCTTGCTGTATATGCATTTACAAAATATGTATATCTTTACTGTAAAATATACAGTGATTTTTACAATGCAACTTTAAAATACAGTAACAGACCGCATAACTGTCCTACAGTAAAATGTAGTTTATATCACAGTTAAATACTGTGTTATGTACAGTATTTAACTGTAGAGTTGGGTGTAGTGCGTTCCACAGTAACGCGTTACTGTATTTTAATGACATTAATGTAACGAATTACATTTTAAATGTTTGTAATTTGATTACAGTTACTAAAATTGCGTTACTTACGTTACAAATAAAGTTTTTAGAAGAAAAAATGCTTCTTTTAAATACCGTTTTCTGCTGCAACATCAAAATAAACATTCGCTTGTAAATTGATGGAGAACGTGAGCTGAAATGGCTGCTGAGGAGAGTGGGTGCTTCTTCAAGTGGAAATACAGACATTACTTTGATTTTACTTTGAGCGTAAAAACTGAATTATTGGTGTGAAATGAGTCTATGTCCAGTGTCTAAAGAACTTTTGACAGCTTTTAACTCGACCAGCAACTTGTTCAAGTGCTTGAACAGAAAGCATTCTAGGACAATACTCTTCACCAAGGAGGATACTGGCACCCTAAAAACACAGCGGTCCAACTCAGCCTAAACTGGCTAAACTGGATTTTTGTGCAGGATGGGGAGTGAAGGTACCTTCTGAATCTTTTGTGTGTGCAAGTTTGTTGTTTCTAATGTAGGTGAGCAGCTTGCACACATATTCGGAGCGCATAAAATAATAAGGCAGATCCCACATAATTAGGGAGATCCCACAACACCCCCCCCACCCCCCACAAAATCCCAAAATTACTAAATATGTTCAATATGTTCATCTTGAGCTGTTTCATTGTAAATAAACAGTTAAACGGTTAAATATTTTTTACTATTATTATTTACAAAAGAAAAAATAAATAGTATACATTAGAAGCAAATAAATTAGCAAACAGTTCAGCTTCTTAAAATTAGCTATTATAGCTATTATAAAGAAATAAAACCAAGTCATCAAATCTCATTAGCTGTTTCTTCACTGTATAACTTGCACATTCTGATTAAAGAGCAACGAATGAATCTCATTTAATTAGATTTTTCGTTTGATTGCATTAAATTTCTGGTGTCACTTTAAAAATGCACTTTATACTGAACTTTATAATGAAAGCTTTCGATTGCTTTCATAACTTTTTATGCTCATTTAGGACAAAATTTGTTGTGTTTAAAAAGAAATCCACCAAGATTGACATCTTTAGATATTATTATTATAAATTATGTGTATTTGTCTGTTCAAACATGCACCAGGCTTTCGCTCTGCTTTAAATCACGTGTATCTGTTTGGGAAACAGCGTCCATTTATCACTATGAAGCGCGTCAACTGACAGTCACGCACCGCTATATGACTGTTTTGAGGATTGCATAGGAGGGGCGACGCTACATGTAATGAAAAGGAAAGGGAATCCCGCCATTTTGTATTTAATTTAAAGTGTTTTTATGCCTAAATAAAACGCACAGAACAGACTAGCATTTAAGCGCAAGGGACAAACCCTGGTGGTTCGGCGGTAGAGGTTGCGTATAGGGAGGCTCGGATCTTTAATGTTTATTGCCACCCTTCAGAGAAAGACTGAAAATACAGGAGAAATATGGGAAAATACTTTTACGGGATGATAGCAGGATAAAACTGTAAAATACGGGAGAATCCCGGGAAAAACGGGAGGGTTGACGAGTCAAGCGGTAAGAACTGACCAATCAGCTTCATGCTTTGTATGGAATATACACATTTCGGTAGAATAATTACCTCAGACAAACACAGACGTGCTTTTGCATGCTATGGATGTCAGAGGTTACAGGTATAAAGTTTTCTTCATGTCTTCTTTTGCGTAAAAAAAAAAGACAAACAGGTTTGGAACAAGTGTATGATGAGAGAATTTTAAGTTTTGGATGAACTCTTGAATAAGTCAAGCGGCTGTTTAATCTGTCGTAATGTTTTTAGTGAATATTAAATTACTGAAAGTCCTGCAGTTTATTTTGTATTTTTGTAGATGTTTTTTATATGTTTTAAAAGTAACTTCAAAGTAATCTGATTACTTTTTACATTAAGTAATCAGATTACAATTTTCCAGTAGTAGTTAGTAATTTTTAATTATTACTTTTTTAATGTAGCTTACCCAAAACTGGTAATATATATATATATATATATATATATATATATATATATATATATATATATATATATATATATATATATATATATATATATATATACTGTAAATAACTTTACAGTTTATTTCCGGAAAAAAATGTAAAATAATGGCTGTTAAGTTACAGAAATTTACCGTAAAATAATGGCTGTTAAATTACAGAAATTTACCGTAAAATAATGGCTGTTAAATTACAGAAATTTACTGTAAAATAATGGCTGTTAAATTACAGAAATTTACCGTAAAATAATGGACATTCAATTACAGAAATTTACTGTAAAACAATGGCTGTTAAATTACAGAAATTTACCGTAAAATAATGGCTGTTAAATTACAGAAATTTACCATAAAATAATGGCTGTTAAATTACAGAAATTTACTGTAAAATAATGGCTGTTAAATTACAGAAATTTACCGTAAAATAATGGACATTCAATTACAGAAATTTCCGTAAATTTCAATTATTATTGGTAAATTTCTGCAATTCAGCCTCTGTTATTTTACAGTAAATTTCTGTAGTTTAACAGCCGTTATTTAACTTTTTTTTTCTGGCACCCCAGCTGCTGGAAATAAATCGTAAAATTACTAAATTTTTTCCAGTGTATATATGCATAATTTGAAGGCAGAATATGTTTATTAATTTGTATATTATTTATCTGTAACATTAAATAATGATTGAATGTTTTGACATTTTGATAGATGTTATTGTGATCAAACGTTTATTTGAAACATTAAAGTTTGCATTTAATATGTTTTTCTGCTCAAATAAAATCACTTTTATAAATGTTATTTCATGAAAACAAATGAAAACTACAACATCTCGTCTTCGCCTTACATGTGCCTGCAGTTGACTGAAAGTCTGAAAATTGTTCAGATGATGTTGTCTTAGCTATCCACACCAACACACAAAAAAAGTGTTTTCGATGCAATTTAGAGCAGCCTAATAGCATCTCCAAAAACCGGCCGCTGTCTCTTTTTGTTTGCGATCTGGTGGGGGTGCGACACCACATTGATCGTCTTCTATTCACAAAAGGCTGGTCTTTATTTATTTATTTTTTTTGCTGGATTTCCCTGCGCTCGAGAAAAAGTCCACAAGATAGCTGTATTGATCCGGTGCACTGGACAGCCATCAAACCCAGCCTCTGCTCCTCTCAGATGGTGGTCCAGCGCCAGTGTCCGTTCAGAAATCTCCGCACAACCTGCCAGTGCTGGAACACTGTGTGTTTCCTCTTCTGGGAACAAGCAGCCCATTCAGCGAGGCCAGAGATTGAGTGAATCGCATGTCCCCAACTCCATTATGATGTGTGGAAACTCTCCAATTAACAGTGTCGCTCTGAGGGGGAAGTTTGCATAAGAGTTGATTTAAAAGTGAAGTTCTGCTGGTGACTTATTTGTCCTGCATGATTCCAATCAGAATCATTTTTGATTCATTGGTTTGTGAGGAAAACATTCACGGTGCATTGCTGAAACCAAAAGGCGATTCCTTAAATTTGAAGAATTCAATATGTGGAGTAAAAACAACAGAGCAAATCTATCAAAAATTTAGGTAATTAGTAGATCAGTAGATTGGTTGAATTAGGCATGGTCTGGTGAAAGATTCTGACGGTATGATAACCTCGGATAAAAATGATCACTGCTCTAAAAATTCAGTTGAAGTCAGAATTATTAGCCCCCCTTTGAATTTTTTTTTTCTTTTTTGAATATTTGCCAAATGATGTTTAACAGAGCAAAGAAATTTTCACAGTATGTCTGATAATATTTTTTCTTCTGGCGAAAGTCTTATTTGTTTTATTTCGGCTAGAATAAAAGCTAATTTTAATTTTTAAGTCAAAATTATTAGCCCCTTTAAGCTATATTTTTTTCGATAATTACCCTAACCTGCCTAGTTAATCTAGTTAAGCTTTTAAATGTCACTTTAAGCTGTATAGAAGAGTCTTAAACAATATATAGTAAAGTATTATTTACTGTCATCATGGCAAAGGTAAAATAAATCCGTTATTAGAAATGAGTTATTAAAACTATTATGTTTAGAAATGTGTTGATAAAATCTTCTCTCCGTTAAACAGAAATTCGGGAAAAATAAACAGGGCGGCTAATAATTCAGGGGGCTAATAATTCAGGGGGCTAATAATTCTGACTTCAACTGTATGTTCTTTTTTTGAAATAGCTGGGTAAAAAACAACTACTTTTCCCCCAACTGAACACAATTTATTTATTTTAAGAATCATTTACAATATTTTGGAAGAGTAAACCTGTCAGGCTAAATAATTCAAGTGAATATCAAGTAAACAGACTTCTGCTGTCTTTATTAGTTTCAAAAACACATCTTTTTATTTTTTTACGCAGATCATCTTTTACGTTGTTTTTCAAATGTTTGCTGAACCATGGCTGACCAGTAGCTTTTGATGCGGATTCTGCTTTTCTGCTGGAGATACTGTTGCCCTAAAAACTTAATAAAATAGTCATAAAAACATGTAAAAAGAAAATGTTTTAAAAATTTCAGTAACACCGTAGCACTTGTCTTGTTTTTAGTCCAAATATCTAAAAATTCTTAATTCAAGAAGAATTTTCTAGACAAGCAAAACATACTGTCTTGTCTTAAGAAATAATATGCCAAATTTAAGTGAGTTTTTCCTTAAAACAAGCAAAATAATCTTCTGTCAAAAGAAAAAACAAGATTATTTAGCTTGTTTTTAAGGAAAAACTCACTTAAATTTGGCATATTATTTTCCTAAAACAAGACAAAATGTTTTGCTTGTCTAGAAAATTCTTCTTCAATTAAGAATTTGTAGATATTTGGACTAGAAACAAGACAAAAAATCTAAATTATTTTTTTTGCAGTGTGGTATTACTTAAAATTTTAAATGGTTTTAAAACCTTGACTTTTCCAAAACCAGAGTTATCGTCACACACCTAAGGTGAATAGCGAAAAATACAATATTTACCTTTTTCTGAAATCAGATTCGCAATACGTCTTTTTTTTATGGCAAACAAAAACCCTGAAGAGAAGCCAAGGTGTCCTCGGCCATGCCTTTTATGTTTATGATATGCTCTCTAAGCTTATATCTTATGATACTCATAAGCGGAAATGCAAAGGACACCTCATGTCACCGGAGTCTAAGAGGTATCATCCTACGGTGTGTCCAGTTTCTCGTACGGATTTGAAACAACTCTTCACACTTAATTACGGAGGATGAGGGAAATGCCTCATTTCTCTTTGTTATAGGCTAAGCTTCCAGTAATCCCAAACAAAAGGTCTGGCTCTGGAAGCTGTAGGATTTGCTGGTGGGATTATAGTCTCATGGATAATGATGTGCAGTCAGCGAAAGCAAAGCTTTATTTGAATTCAAATTGGCCGGTAAACAAAACCCATCGGTATGTCTGCTGTTGGAGTATCTGTCTAGTAAGCACTGTCAATGCATCAGCAACCCCGTACAATTTATACGGATCTATTATTGCCGTTACAGTGAGCAAGTGTTCTGTTATCTATCTGTTCATTATGAAGGGTTGCTGGAGCTCTGTTTCCGTATGAGCTCTCTGTGCTAAAGAGCCCATATCTAGCGTTTTGATAGCACCTGTCTGTTGTGTTTGTGTCTATACAGTTTGATTAACATGCATGTGATTCATGGAGTCTCTTTCAGATGCATTTACCAATTTATTTTGGGCCCAGTTTTTATTTGCTTGAAATGTATTCCTTACTACTGCTATCTCTGATTGAGACTAGTAAGCTAGTATATGTAATATTTAGGGTTTGGGATTTTGAACAACCCCCTTACTCTACCTTGAATTGCAAAAGGAAAGAACTTTTCTAAAGGACTGAACTTTGGATGTAGAATATCATTAATACAAACACCACAATACCTTCGACTATGCCCTACAAATGATGCTAGCATCATTGCAACAAGTTCAGTTTCATCTAGCAAACACCTCAGAAATGCACTAGCAAACATTGAGATTGCCTTAGCACCATGTAGCAAAGAACTAGCAGCCATCCCAGAACATTTCATTATCATTGCAAGTAGTTTAATTGGTTTATTCACAAGTATAGATGATTTTCCTTTGACATAGACAAGTCTTTATTCAACTATCAACCATACTGAACATCCTCAAAACGCCCTACAAACATCGAGACTGTCCCAACAGTGACATAGCAATACCTTCACACAGAGGCAAGGCTAGCAATTTTGATATCTATGAAAGAATATTTAAGGGTTGGGCCCCCTGCTAATACTGTTAATACTAAAAAAGCAGATCTCTGGGACCCCTAATGTGTGTGGGCTCCTGGAATTGTCCTAACTTGCCTTGACGAACATCAAGAACATCACTGCAGTCTCAGCTATTGCAACACAGGAGAAAGACAGTAAGGAGTGTAAAGGCTCATCTGTTATCATGAACTCTGTTCTAGGTGAAGGTTGTTAGTTTAGTTTCAGGGACCCCTGGTTGTCCCCATCCCCTTTCATGATCAATCAAGTTCAGAACATCTTTGGATCATTCTGGTCAGGGTCGTTTTTATAGGGAAGGTAGAAAGGGAGTGATGAGTCTAGGGGGCCCATATGTGTCAAAAATCTTGTGCAGCAACCCTTACTTAAGGTTGTGACAATAGGGCCCCTAGCTGTCCCCCATCCCCCTACATGATCAACCAAATTAAGAATAAGCTTGGATCATTGTGGCCAGGGTCACTGGAATAGGCGTGAAATGTAGTGAAGTAAGTAGTAAACCCTAGTGAAGGTTGTGACAATTTTAGAGAGTTTACCTGTCCCTCCCTACATGAAAAACCAGGGTCTGAAGAACATGTTTGGATCATCGTGGCCAGGGCCACTGTTATGAGGAGAAAGGTATTAATGAGTCTAAGGGCCCCTGTGTGTCAGGAACCCTATGCAGCCACCCAAGGTAAAGGTTCTGACAATTTTAAGGACCCCTTGCTGTCCCCCATCCCTCTACATGATCAACTATCACAGCATCCTTGTATCATTGTGGTCAGGGCCACTTCTATAGGGAAGAAAGGTAGTGATGAGTCTAGGGGCCCCATGCATCTCAAAAACACTGTTCAGCAACCCAGATAAAGGTTGTCACAATTTTAGAGGCCTCTGGTTATCCCAAATCTCCCACCCCCACTCTATAAACCTTTCCCAGAACATAATTTCAACAAGTTCCTTTGGTTTCAGTTTTTGTATCTTGATATGTCTCTATTGACATAGACTTGTTTGGGTAGTGAATTGGTGGTGACTCTAAGGGCCCCAGCATTGGTAGGAGGGGGTCCAACCATTACAACCAATGGGATATGCCCCATCCCTCTCACACCCAAAAGACCTTGAACATGCCTTAGCAACTATCGAGGACACCCTAACAACCACATAACTGTGCCCTGGCAGAAATCCAGAACTCTGCTGCATCTTTACAGCAAGTTCCTTTGGTTTTGGATAAGTTTTTGTATTTTGATTGGTCTCTTTTGAGATAGAGATGTATGGGTAAAAATTTGGCAATGACTCTAGGGGCCCCAACATTGGAGGCCCAACAGTTTTAACCAATGAGGAACCCCACCCCTAACACCCCAACTTGATCAAACACAACCACAATATCTGAACTCTATTTTATCAAGTTCTCTTGGATTCCATTTGACATAGGCCACTATATAAGAATTTAAAAATGACCCAAAAGACCTTGAACATGTCTTGCAACTATCGAGGACACCCTAACAACCAAGTTACTGTGCCCTGGCAGAAATCCAGAACTCCAGAAATCCAGAACTCTGCTGCATCTTTACAGCAAGTTCCTTTGGTTTCCATTGAGTTTTTGTATCTTGATCTGTCTCTTTCGACATATACCTGTATAGGTAAAGAATTGGTGATGCCTCTAGGGGTCCCAGCATTGGGATGAGGGGGGTCCAACAGTTTCAATCAATGGGATATGCCCCAGTCCTCACCTCCCATATTGTTATCAAACACAACCACAATATCTGAATGGTATTTCAGCAAGTTCTGTTGGGTTTCATTAGACATAGGCCAGTATGTAAAAATTAAAAATTTCCCCAAAAGACCCTGAAAAGGCCTTAGCAACTATCGAGGACACCCTAACAACCACATAACCCGGCAATTCAGAACACTACAGCATCTTTACAGGACGTTCCTATGGTTTCGGTTAAGTTTTTGTATCTTGATCTATCTCTTTTGAGATGGACCTGTAGGAGTAAAGAATTGGTGATGACTCTAAGGGCCCTAGAATTGGTAGGAGGGGGTCCAACAGTTTAAACCAATTAGGAACCCTCACCCCTAACACCCCCATAACCTGATCAAACACAACCACAATATCTGAACGCTATTTCAGCAAGTTCTGTTCGGTTTCATTTGACATGGACCAGTACACTATGTAAGAATTTTAAATTCCCTCATAAGACCCTGAAAAGGCCGTAGCAACTATCAAGGACACCCTAACAACCACATAACTGTGTCCTGGCAGAAATCCATCATCTTCAAAGCAAGTTCCTTTGGTTTGGTTATAGTTCACACCTTGATGACAGTTCTGCATTTGTTAAGACACTGAACGGTATCAGAAACTGCTACTGACACTGGGATAGTGATGGCACTCAGGGGAGTCTCTGGTTGTGTGTCAGTGGCCTAATCAATATTGGATTGGATTGGCTGGTAAAATCCAGTGCATTTTCAGGCACCAGAGTGTGTCAGCTTAGTGTCACGGCACTCTATATTTCCAAGTCAGACGGCTTTTAATTGAATTCAACTGGAGCGAGACAAGATGAGTAAATATAAGCCATATGTTCTTTGCACCTTATTTGCTGTAGGTGGTGATTTCGAATAATGTCTTTTGTGTTGTTCTGGAGGTCGAGCAACCTGTTTTCCCTCTTTCGTTTCATGTTCCTGATGATGAGGCAAAGTCGTTTAATTAAACATTTCAAAAGCAAGAAGACCTTGAGGTCCTAAGACAACTCGGAATACCAAGAAAATTAATATGTGCTGCTCTGGAAATGTGATGTCAATCTGACCTTTCAGATCCTGCTTAATAAAGTAAGTTGTTATAGATTTTTTCTCCCCCTCACTTAGAGGACACACACACACACACACAATCAAACGAAGCAGAAGTTATGACTGAAAAACATCTCTCTATACTGGTAGCCTGAACCGCATCCACGTGATGTAACTCTGCAGATAACGGCACCTGCATTTCCTCCTGACCGTATATGAATCTCAAGGCTTTCATCACTCGGTCTCGGCTCGTGTCTTCAACTAAAGGAATGGTTTTGATCCCGTTCTCCCGCTGTTAAACTGTTTTCAGGATGTTTAGTCTATGTGGCAGGTCGATCACACACAGAGAAGTGATCATCTCAATGAGTGACACATATTTTTCCGTCATACGGATGTAAAAACATCCCACACAAAACATTACAGGCATTTAGTTAAGCTTGATGAGTTGCACTAATTCAGAGTGTTGCTGCCATGAAGCGTGGAAATATCCGTCATGTCTCAGGACAAACAAAGCTGGTATAGAGCACCCTAAAAAAAGTGGCTACTTTTTGAAGTGTCTACTTTAACTCTTCAGACAACTTTGTGTACAAATAATAAGTGTTAAAATATGGATGAAGTAATCATCGGTTGTCATTCAGCATAGATTAAACATATTCTGGCATGTGCTTATTTAAATATATAAACGAATGAGTAATTGAATTTAAGTGACTACATTTTAAATGATTTTAAATCAGTGGTTAGCACTGTGGCCTCACACAGTAAGAAGGTCTCTGATTCGAGTCCCGGCTGGGCCAGTTGGCGTTTCTGTGTGGAGTTCACATGTTCTCCCCGTGTTGGCGTGGGTTTCCTCGGGGTGCTCTGGTTCCCCACACAGTCCAAACACATGCACTATAGAAGAATTGAATAAACTAAATTGGCCATAGTGTATGAGTGTGTGAATCCGAAAGTGTATAGGTGTTTCTCAGTACTGGGTTGCAGCTGGAAGGGCATCCGCTGATAAGTTGGCGGTTTATTCCACTGTGGCGAACCCTGATGAATAAAGGGACTAAGCTGAAGGCAAATGAATGAATGAACATTGATTTTAATAACGCATTAACATTGAAATGAACATGATTTAAGATTAATAAATGTTTTAGATAAATAAAACCGTATAGTGTCATCAAAATTATTTACATTTCTTTAATAGCTTAATTAATACAATTTAATATAACAAATTACTTTATATATAAATTTAGGTGCATTAAAAAAGCAAGTGATATATTTTACTGGGATACGTATTGTGGTTATTAAAGTTGCCTATACGTTTTAACTATAATACTTTTTTATTCCGTGTTTAAACCACATTGTACTATTTATTTTACTTAAAATACAGGAAAAAAGGTCATTTTTGCTCCTTAAATATATAACTTTATACTCCGTCTGTGTGATTTTGATGACATTTTGTTATTATACAAGCACACACACACACGCACACACACACTCACACACACACACACACATTTTTAAGTATGTTGCGTACATGAACAAGTCACAACTCATTATTATTATTATTATTATTATTATTGTTATTGTAATTATAAAGAATGAACTTTCATATTTAAACCACATTGAAGTATTTATTTTACTTTAAATACAGAAAAAAGGTCAATTTTGCTCCTGAAATATAACACTTTATTCTCGTTCCTTGCGATTTTGATGACATTTTGTTATTATACAAACACAAACACACGCAAACACACATTTTTAAGTATGTTTTGTACATGAACAGGTCACAACAACTTATTATTATAATTATTTCCAATTATAAAATATGTCATTTCCTATTTAAACTACATTGTAGTATTTATTTTACTTTTAATACAGAAAAAAAGATAATTTTGCTACTGAAATATATAACTTTATGTTCTTTCTTTGTGATTTTGATGACATTTTGTTATTACACACACACACACACACACACACACACACACACACACACTAACACACACATACACACACACACACACACACACACTAACACACACATACACACACACACACACACACACACACACACACACACATTTTTAAGTATGTTGTATGCATGAACAAGTCACAACAACTTAATTTTAACTTAACTTTTAATTTTAATTATTATAAAAATATGTATTTTCATATTTAAACCACACTATAGTATTTATTTTACTTTAAATACAGGAACAATAACAGTTTTGCTGCTGAATATATATAACTTTATGTTCTTTATTTATGATTTTGGAGGCATTTTGTTATTACACACACACACACACACACACACACACACACACACACGCACACACACATTTTTAAGTAGTTGTATACATGAATAAGAAAATATTGTAATATATGCTAGTTTTCTTTCAGATTAAGCAATTTATGTAACATGGCCTCCGCAGTGAGCTAATTTAATAACAGAAATGTTATTACAGTGCATTAATAACACACACGGGGAGTGTCTAGTCGTCTGGTCCCACTGGAGCTCAGTTCATTGAGGGTTTGCAGGAGTTCACACGCAGGTTCACTCGGGCTGTGACTGACAGGTCTCCAACCCTGAAACGCTTCCCCTTGATTACAGATTCAACGGGGCCCAAAAGGAAGAGCACAGGGGTCTAAAGTGTCATCCTCCCATTAAGCCTGGCTTGTGTAACCATAATGCGCACAAAATAGCACTGACAAACACACTCATGCATATGGAAATGAACGGCCATTCATTCATACATCAGCAATGCAGGCCGACTCCATCTGAAACGCATTAGTATTCGACAACTGCGATGCAGAAGTGAACTATGCAGCGGATGTAGCGATGCACAAGTTTGTTTTGCTAGCATTTAAAGGTTGCTGCGCACACTGCAAACACTATATATATATATATATATATATATATATATATATCCTTAGATTTGTTGCCTTCTATCTAGTCTAAATAGCTACCAATTATTAAAAATATTGATTGTTTTCAGAAATAATGAGTCAAAATTAAGTGAGTTTTTTCTTAAAACAAGCTAAATAATAATTTTTTTTGCCGTAATATTATTTTTCTAACCCCATTGCCAGATTATTTAGCTTTAGTTCTTAGTACAAGACTATATTTTTTGTTATTCTAGAAAATGTGTGTTGATTTAGGGGTTTTTAGATATTTAAAATAGAAACTAGACAAAAAAATCTAAGCAAGAAAATCATTGATATATTTAGATATTTAGACCAGAAGAAACAAGACCAAAAAATATATAAGCAATAAAATCGTTGATATATAGACTAGAAGAAACAAGACCAAAAAATCCAAGCACAAAAAATCATTGATATATGGACTAGATTGACATTTGGACTCGAAGAAACACGACCAAATAAATAATATAAGCAAGAAAATTATTGATATTTGGACTAGAAAAAACAAGACCAAAAAATCTTAGCAAAAAAATATTGATATATGGACTAGATTGATATTTGGACTAGAAGAAACAAGACCAAATAAATAATATCAGTAAGAAAATCATTGATATATGGACTAGATTGATATTTGGACTGGAAGAAACAAGACCAAAAAAATCTAAGCAAGCAAATCATTGAAAGATGGACTAAAGGACCAAGACTAAACAATTCAAGCAAGTAAATCATTAAAATATGGACTAGAAGAAACAAGATTAAAACAAATTCAAGCAAGAAAACCATAGATATGGACAAGATTTATATTTGGACTAGAAACAAGACCAAAAAAATCTAAGCAAAAAAATTATTGATATATGGACTAGAAGAAACAAGACCAAATAAATAACATAAGCAAGAAAATCATTGATATTCGGACTAGAAGAAACAAGACCAAAACAAATCCAAGCAAGAAAACCATTGATATATGGACTAGATTGATATTTGAACTAGAAGAAACAAGACCAAAAAATCTAAGCAAAAAATCATTGATATATGGACTGGAAGAAATAAGACCAAAACAAATCCAAGCTAGAAAATCATATTGATATACAGACTAGATTGATATTTGGACTGGAGGAAACAGGACCAAAAAAAATCCAAGCAAGAATATCATTGAAAGATGGACTAAAGGACCAAGACTAAAAAATTCAAGCAAGTAAATCTTTAAAATATGGACTAGAAGAAACGAGATTAAAACAAATTCAAGCAAGAAAACCATAGATATGGACAAGATTTATATTTGGACTAGAAACAAGACCAAAAAATCTAAGCAAAAAAATCATTGATATATGGACTAGATTGATATTTGGACTAGAAGAAACAAGACCAAATAAATAACATAAGCAAGAAAATCATTGATATATAGACTGGAAGAAACAAGACCAAAACAAATCCAAGCAAGAAAATCATTGATATATGGACTAGATTGATATTTGGACTAGAAGAAACAAGACCAAATAAATAATATCAGTAGGAAAATCATTGATATATGGACTAGATTGACATTTGGACTAGAAAAAACAAGACCAAAAATCTAAGCAAAAAACCATTGATAGATAGACTGGAAGAAATAAGACCAAAACAAATCCAAGCTAGAAAATCATATTGATATACAGACTAGATTGATATTTGGACTGGAAGAAACAAGACCAAAAAAATCTAAGCAAGAAAATCATTGAAAGATGGACTAAAGGACCAAGACTAAAAAATTCAAGCAAGTAAATCTTTAAAATATGGACTAGAAGAAACGAGATTAAAACAAATTCAAGCAAGAAAACCATAGATATGGACGAGATTTATATTTGGACTAGAAACCAAAAAAACCAAAAAAAGACCAAAAAAGACCAAAAAAATATAAGCAAGAAAATCATTGATATATGGACTAGATTGATATCTGGCCTAAAAGATAAAACACCAAACAATCTAAGCAAGCAATTCATTTTACAGTGCAATATTTGACTTTGACTGTGGTCGGCATGAGATCAGTTTAATAAGGCAATCTGAGGTAATCTGTTAATCCAATCATCAACTTGACACACAAAAAACTATGAATCACCGACTACTACTGATATTTCTGCTCTCTTGTTTTATGATTATCATTATCACGGCCTACACATGATCTGCACCATTTTCCATCGGTTTTCTTCGCGGGGCTCATTAGTCAGGGTAGTATTTTGATTGAAGTCATTATTGCTTTTCTTTTGTAGCAGCACCGTAGAGATTAACACTGAACCGTGTTGTATGAGTAGACAAAGCCTCCACAGCCGGCGCAGTGGATTACTGTCAGGACGGAGGTATAGGACGGCCCGTAATTCCTATAGAAAGGTAGACAAACACGGGCACAAACCAACAACTTTTCCTGCAGAGGCCTTTTGTTTTCGCCTTGTTCCTTTCTACCCCGATACCCTGTCAAAACCGATAAGAGCACTGACCCAGCCAGAGCCAAAAAGTGACACCGACACCGAATGTGGCCGGGATCATTGCTTCAAAGCATCTTTTTTTCTCTTTTTTTCAATTTAAGCTTCTTTTGTTGGATATTTTAGATCTTATTAGGCATAATTCTTACCAAAATGAATGACCGCTGTTGTGGAATTTGGTGCAAATCAAACCAAATTGATTTTCTTTTTTTTGAGGAGCTAATTTGGATTGCATAAATCCAAAATTGCTCAATTATACATTGCATTATTTTACTATTGATTGTGAATAGGAATTAATCATAATAATAATAATTTAAAATATGTGTCTTTTCCGTTTGTGATTTAAATGCATGTTGCAGTGGTTTCTTGTTGCGTTGGATTTATGGCAGCGGGCTATATAGATGACATGGCAGTGTGTTTTCTGAAGTAAAAAATCTTTATCAAATAGCCATTCTTTGCGTTTGAAAAAAGCCAGCCCATTACCTCACGACTGCTTTTGTTGGCCCTTTACAAGAGCGAACAAAAAACTGTTATTCAGGAGAAGGCTTTAGATTTTTATTGTTGGTGGAGCTCACAGTGTTATTGTATTAAAAAGAGCCATCTGTGCCAGAAACAATGGCTTCAAATTATCTCTGAATACCCGGTGAAAAAATATAAAGCTTTCTCCTTCTCATTATGTTTGGTGGGGGTTTTTTGTAGACTTGCTATAAGTGACTTTTGTTGTTCTTGATGCATTCTTCTTCTTTTTCAATCGGCCCCTTTTCAGATGGCGTGGAGCTGTAGAGGGGCTGAGGCGGGTGAGAGCAGCCGCGCGGAGAGCACTCTGAGCGGGCACACGGAGCGACTGGACGCTATGGATCATGAGAGCGGCTGCCGGAAAACTGCGCGGCTGGAAAAGTGACTCCTCGCCGGGCGCGCATGGGAGGATCCGCCCGGCAGGCGCGCGGAACTTTTGGATGTGTCAGTCAAAGTGAGTGTAAGTAAGTTTTGGGTGTGCAGCTCGTTTGTGCGTGTCTGTCTGCTGGGACTGGATTTAATTAGAGATGTAAAATAACGTGATGTTGCTTTAATATCAAAACTTTGGAAGATGTATTATTTATTCAAGCACTCTACGATATGTTGTTGGTTTTTATTAAGAGCTGCACGTACTATAGTAAATATCCTACTTGTTGACTGTTCGCGGCTGTATGGCAAACTTTGGAAAAAACAAACAAACAAACAAACGTTTGTTTTTCACGTCTCTTACTTTGATTTCATTAATTAAAACGAGTTAAAATTAAGTGCAATTAATACGCACAAATGTGCTTAAAATGTATGCGAATTTTAATTTTAAAGCGGCGAATATTATAAAGATTAATAATAACCCGAAATGTCAAAATGACAGGCTCCTTTTAAAAGATATCTAACTTTTTTATATAAAGGTGAATTGCTAAAATCGCTATTTTGTTTTAATGAGAAAATAAGCTAAATCGGTCTTCACTATTTCTGATATATTACCATTAGAAACATTGAAATAAATTGGAACCCGTTATCATTTTTCAGAAGCAGCCTCTATGAAATGTGTTATATGTCAAATTTTGATCTGCAGTCAGTGCGGCCCCTAGTGGACACATCTCCATATCTTTCCCTTTATCCCTCCCTCTCTCTCTCTTAATATGTAATAATTTGTATCTCCTAATTTTAGGATTAAATGCTTGAATAATTATAAATAACGTTTTGTGCAATTCTTGAGCTAATTTCTAAATGCATACATTGGTAAAGATGCGCTGCTGAATTTGCGTTTAATTATTGAGCGCAAACATAAAGGCACGGGCGAATGGCATTTATTTTTTGTTGTAGGCTAGTTATTTTAATTTATTCGTTTATCGCATCGCTTTAGTTTAGAAATTTCTTGATGGAAAAAAATATATAAATTATATATATTATAAAATACCAATAATTTCTCTTAAATATTAAATCTTTATGTTTTACATAGGTTTTATCGAGTCTAATAATTTCATTGTGTTAGATACTTGCTTTTTTTTTTACATATATAAAAAGTTATTAAATATACTTTAGTTTAATATTAAGAATCTTTTCAGGAGCTGATATAGCTATTGTGAAGAACTGTGACAATTAACAATTTAGCCAAAGCAGGAGCCACTCTGGGATGTTAGAGATTCCCCGCTGTTCTACACATTTCCATAAGCAGATTAAGGCACTCAAATGCAGATCGAGAGCGCGCAGTTTAGACTTGCATTATAAAGGCGCATGCTGCATTGCCGTCGTGTTAAAATTCTCACGTTGTTAGTCGATTTACAAGTTTAAAACGACTCTGAGAGTGTGTTTATTTATTCATGCATGCGACCATCCCAAAAAAATGTGTAGTGTTAGAATTTATTTTGTTTGTTTTGTATAATTATTATTTTTATCTCCCGCTAATTAGATAAAAATACAGCGACTAAAACTAATTTATGAAGCAATCCAAAATAACTGCGTGAGTGTGAAAAATATTGAGGGAACACGAGTTTTTATTAATGTGACCACAAGAGGACGCTGTTGAAACATAAAATATGCTTTCGTGGAAAAGAAAAATATAAAATAGGCATTTTTCCCCTCCTGACATTAAGCCTGTTTGTATATTAGTTCCACTTCTTTCGTCTTGTCGAGTAAAGTCAACTTCTGCAGGAAGAATGATCAACTTTTAATCGTAATTCTCGGAGAATAGATCTGCTGGGCAAAAAATAGCTCCGCGTGTATTTAGTTATTATACAAATAATTGGATTTAATCAAAGCGCCCGTGCTCTTGTTATTTTGAAGGAGGCTGTGCTGAATAAACCCTCTCCCCCTGTCACTCTTCATGGAGTGAATCCTAATAACACAAATCCTTACAACTCAGATGGTCAGTGTAGTCGGCTTTTGTCGTGCTTTTGTTCAGAGTGATGTAATGACAACAGCCGAAACAAAACTACCTATTTGTGATGATTGACGGGCCTCCATTTTCTAATTCACATTCAGCTTGAGCCGGTTGAAGTGTAGTGGCATAAATACAGGCATGTTTGTTGGGATAATGTCTCAAGAACGAGTGTTTTTTGAAATGACACCTTTTTAAAAAGTAGGCTATTCGTGCGCCTGCGTTTAATTTATTGTGTGTGTTAGTAAAACAAGCCGCTGCTCATTTTTAAATACGATTTAAATAATAAATAGTTTACATTTGTGTTTTTATACTTTATGCGAATTATTCACGCACGATTCTTGAAGTTTTTAATATTATGAGCTTGGCGTTTTAACTTTTAAAACAATCTTCATTTTATTTTCAGTGTTTTAAGAGTTTAGCTGATGTCTTGAATTCATGAACTTACACTAAAAAACAAAAATATACATAATAATAAAACTTTCAATGTTTAGTTTTAGAATCTTAGGATCATACAGAGTTTGATTGGAAAATGGTTTGTGTGAAATATTCTCACTTTAGCTCTCTCATAAACACACACACACACACACACACACTCAGCCACTGCCTGTGGCTCTGCGCTGCACTGCTGACCGTCCGTAACCCCGCCCCTTTATGCAAATCTCAGAGACACTGAGGGAGCAGACGCGCTCTGATTGGTCAGCGACAAACCCATTTATATTCGCTGACAGTCGCTCTATGAATGGTTGTCTATTAACTTGTTCAAAAAGTATCAGGAGTTGACAAGGGCTCTGGCGAGGAGGGAAACCGAGTTTGTGTTGATTCTTCAAGACTAAGAAAAGAAGTTTGTGGGCACAACAGGACCTAAGAGCGCTTACTTCCCCAGCAAAAGTTACCACCAACTGCTAAGGTAACTTCAGCAGCCTCTCCACACACTTTTTGGACTTTTTTATTTATTATTTTTACGGCTGGTGGGGAAGACTTTCGAGAAAATCGGTTTAAATGTATAACATGATGGAAACCGAGCTGAAGCCCCCGGCGCCCCAGCCCAACACCGGGGGCACGGGGAACACCAACTCCTCGGGAAACAACCAGAAAAACAGCCCGGACCGCATCAAGAGACCCATGAACGCCTTCATGGTGTGGTCGAGGGGCCAGCGGCGGAAAATGGCACAGGAGAACCCCAAAATGCACAATTCGGAAATAAGCAAGCGACTCGGGGCCGAGTGGAAACTTCTGTCCGAAAGCGAGAAGCGACCATTCATCGACGAAGCCAAACGCCTTCGGGCTCTGCACATGAAGGAACACCCGGATTACAAATACAGACCCCGAAGGAAAACCAAGACCCTGATGAAGAAGGACAAGTACACCCTGCCGGGCGGGCTCCTGGCGCCGGGCGGCAACGGCATGGGCGCCGGCGTGGGTGTAGGGGCCGGTTTGGGCGCCGGGGTCAACCAGAGGATGGACAGCTACGCGCATATGAACGGCTGGACCAACGGAGGCTACGGCATGATGCAGGAGCAGCTGGGTTACCCGCAGCACCCGAGTTTGAACGCGCACAACACGGCGCAGATGCAGCCCATGCACCGCTACGACATGAGCGCGCTCCAGTACAACTCCATGACCAACTCGCAGACCTACATGAACGGCTCGCCCACCTACAGCATGTCCTATTCGCAGCAAAGCACGCCGGGAATGACGCTGGGCTCCATGGGCTCGGTGGTCAAGTCCGAGTCTAGTTCGAGTCCGCCAGTGGTCACGTCGTCGTCTCACTCCCGGGCCGGACAGTGCCAAACGGGGGACCTGCGGGACATGATCAGTATGTACCTGCCCGGGGCGGAGGTGCAGGACCAGAGCGCGCAGAGCAGACTGCACATGTCCCAACATTACCAGAGCGCACCTGTGCCCGGTACGACGATTAACGGCACGATTCCCTTATCGCATATGTAAAATGAACTCTTTTTACTACATTGCTGGACTATTTTTGTACAGAACACTTCTTTTGGGGAGGGAAAAAGTTGTATAGAGCTCAAGGAAAGAACACAAAACTTTTGCTTTCTATTTAAAAAACAAACAAACAAACTAAAAAAAAAGAGGAACGGTAGGAACTCCACACAGTTTTTGTTTTGTTCTGTTCTGATTTATTTTATTTTTTATTTTCATTTTTCAGTTCTGTCTTGTTTTCAGTTCCAGAGGGTGTATGAGATTTGGACAAGGTTGACACGCGGGGGGGGGGAGAGTGAATCAAATGTTTTAATATTGCAATCAACTTTTTTTGTACAGTATTTATCTAAAAAAGAAGCATAATAATAACAACGAGATGTAATGTTTGTAAACAGCAGGAGTTTTAAAAAATATATAAAAGGAAATTGTGCAAAAAAAATTAATAGCACAACTGATGTTTACGTCAAAATTCTGCAAAGGCTGACATGAAAACGGGATTAAAAGAGTTTTTCACTGAAGGTACATAGTAATAGCCATTATTATTATTATTATTATTATTATTATTATTATTATTATTATTATTATTATTATTATTATTATTATTCCAAATGAGAGAACAAACAGAGGCACTCTCCAGCTTTTTTAATTTTTATTTGATTATTTTCGGTCTCCCACTCTTCATCTGTTAGATAAATGAAGTTTGTGTTCTTTATTTTCTCATGGTTTGTAAATTTTCTGTACATTTTCTGTGATATTTTAAGTTTTTATTTTAAAACTTTCATTTCTCGTAGTTGTAAAATGTGGCCTGTACGCAGTTGCCAACGCTCCATGTATATATTTTAACTAATAACATCATTATAACAGTTACAAGATGAGTTTTTTTTTCAATATGCAGTTTGAAATGAATAAATTTTTGAAATTTGGATATTTGAAATTGCTTCTGGTTTTGATTTTATTTACCTTTTGGGTTGCAATCTGAATCTGCTGTTTGCTGTTTGATTTACTCAAACAAAAAGATGTCACGTATACGATTTAATAATAATGTGCATTCACTGACTTTGTAGCTCAAACAAATATTAACCACAAATGTATGCATTATTTGCACGAGTTTGTCTTTATAAAATGACACACTGACACACGAGTGCAGCTTTTTGAAAGTAAGTATACCAATGAAAATGCTTGTGCACAGTTAAAACAGTCTGGCTTTGTTGTTTCAGTCAAACAAATGAAATGTTAGATGCTATTTAAATTTAGTGAGTTAACACCGTTTCTATTTTTTAGTGGAAACGAGGAGCGACACCACAGCGTTTAAGTTTTGCCTGTAAATCTCTGCTCTGCTTGGGGAGATAAAACGGCCCAAATGCAATGAAGACGCACGTCAAGGTAGTCATTTACTTTATAAACTCTATATATTTTATACGATTGCAACGTTTTCTAAAGCCTGCACGTTTAGTTATATTTCTGCGCGCAGTGTACATATTTTCCTTTTTGAACTTTCAGCATTTAATTAAATGCGTATTTTTGATTCTCTGTTAAATAATGACAATTAAATAACAAAAAATAAAATGTTTATTAAAAACAATACAGTAAATGACATTTATATATTTGTAATATGTCAGCCCGTAAATTAAATAATCCACATGGCTTTATAGGTAAATTTATAATCGCCTTTTAAAATGTATTTTTAAAGTTAGCATGCATTAGATGCATATTGATATTAAAATAGCTCGCTGAAAATTGAATGTCGAATTAAAACTATTACAACAACAAAAAAAAAATATTAGGTGTCTCTCGATTTATTTGTGCGTTTCACATGCCCCATAGGCTTTGCATCTGCATTAATGTTAATGTATTAAAATCACTGGTTTAGTGGTTGATACAGTTTACAACCGCAGGGCACAGAGGACCTGCTGCTGGTGATTTTCGGTGCTGTGTATCTGTCAGTCTTGAAAACAAGCTAAAGACAAGATTACGAAGGTGAAGTGTGTGAATGTAAGGAGTTTAAAAATCTGAAGTGTGCTGGAATATTTTGCTGCTCTGTGGTAGATTAGTGCTGTTTCTTGCCAAAGCACTGAGGCATCTATTACAGCGGGTCTCGGGGGAGAAGGGCTCACATTAAGCGCTAAATGAATATTTGACGAGGGCTCATTCCGACAAACGTGTCCCTGCCGGACTCTCAAAGGGTCAGGGAGCACTGCTTGAATCCATTATTTATACAAGCAGAGGAATTGGTTGTAATGGCTGAATCTGTTTGATAAACTGGGAATTTAAGTCTGGACGTGAGTGGAGGAAAATGAGCGTTCTTCATTGAAGTAGCCTATATTAATGGGCTACGCCAGGATAGCTATCAAAGGAAACTGTTATTGCTGAGTTTGTGTTGAGGGATTTAAGGCTCTTTACACCTGTACCTTCCAAACAGGGTTGTTATGTAACAAAAAGGCTATTTAACGCCAGGAGGATAAGAATCATAATCTGGCGCTATTTATAACCATATTCCCCAAGAGTGAAGCTTGATTTCTGTGATGAAATGCTAATTTACAGGAACTTATATCAAAGATTTTTGATCCTAGACAGTTTAGAATAACTCCATTTTGAGAGAATTTTGACGCGTTTAGATAAAAATAGTTTTATAGATGTTGTTTAACTGATGGATGATTTGGTTATTACATTAAATGATACGAATTAATAATAATGTCATTGGTTGACGAGTTGACGAGTTCGTTTCATGTGAAGCTTTTTTGTTGTAGAACGCGTGGTAAATTAGGCTATTTTTAATTAAAAAAATAAATAAAGTAGGCTATTAAAGAGCGGGTTTAGAAGTCGAGGGTATTTGCTTATAAGCTACTTTAGGAACCAAAAATAAAAACCTTATTTTTATGTGTTTTTTCATTCATCCCCCCTCTTTTATTGAAAATAACCGTTTATATGAAGGAGTACATTAGATGGCGCGAAATCAGTGAAAACCCGCGAACGCGAGCAGCAGATATCTGTAGAGCAACAGGTGGTAAACGCTCGACTTTACCCAAAACTCTCTTGTTTAACCCGGTGAACCTTTCCACAGGAAGCTGAACAGAATGATATCTTTAGCCTATTGTTTTGGCTGAAATCTGAACTTTTTAAGAAAGTCTTCGCCTTAGATGACAATAGGGCGGGATGTTTTTTTATTTATTATTATTAAATCACCGCGGCGTTTCTCCATTTAGGCCGAACGAGCGTCAAACACAATAAAATATAGGCCTAATGCATTTGGGTTCTGCAAAACGAGTCTCGGCAGTGCTATTTTAATTAAAATGTGTACAAATGTTAATGAATTGTGTAGATATGTAATAATTTTACAACAGCAAATGAATAAACCTCAAATATTAGGGCTAATAATAATTAATATTAGCTTACAATAAAACAATAGCCTAAATATTATTATTAAATCACTGTCAGTTTGTTGTTATTATTACTGTGCCATTATTATTTATTATTACTATACTGTTGTTATTATTATTATGCCATGGTTATTAATCATTAACCAGTTTATTATAATATCAGCTATTATTGTGATTATGTTAGCAATGCCTAACTACGCTGTTCTAGGTTAATTCATTTATTTTTAATTTTCAAACACACACACACACACACACACACACACACACACACACACACACACACGCACACACGCACACAAACACACACACACACACACACACACACACACACACACACACACACACACACACACACACAGATCTTGAATCACTTAAATTGTAAACATCTATGCGTAGCGTGAGTGCTTTTGTGTTTGTAATTTGGTGTCTGTTGGCGCTGGTAGTAAATGGGTGGAGAAAGGCGCAAACTATTTGGAGAAAGTAATAAGTTGTTTCTTGTGGCGGTTTTTGCGGGAGGGGGGCAGTGATGGAGGGCGACTGGGCATTGTGAGATGGGCTGAATTGAGAACTGTCAGAGATGTCTCTCATTGGGTGAATGATCCAGTGCAGGTGCAGGGAAACAGGGGGATGGGGGTCTCAATAAGACCACACACTGTCAGCCAGCACCACATCAGTCTCGGGCCGAACCGAGTCCGCAAAACAGACCTTTATTTAAACGCTTCATACGTATTTTTTAATGCTTATTTTCTGGAATCCAGAAAGAGTTTTTTATGAACGCAGACGTGTAGTAAAGTCAATGCATTTAGCTTACTAAATGATTGAGATTGCGGTTAAATTAATTAATAATAAAACATGGTTGCTGAAACAGATTGAAATCGCATGGATTAAAACAAACGCGTTGTTTAATATCATTGTACAATAAGTCATAATTCTACCCACTGATCCTGTTGAAGTCGCTCAACTCCAATTCAACCAAGCTGCTTGTCATCATATTCACGCATGTCTTTTTCTTCTCTTTTTTGATCTGCCAGAGTCTTTGTTGTGCAAAAGTAACTTTTTCTTTTTTCTTTGTAAGGCTTTTGTTAAACTCTCTTTCTCAATAACATAGCATACATTAAAGAGCATGCTTTATCCCATAAATTACTGTACAAAGATACTTGAAAAGTAGGCTACACGTACCTTTTTTATTGTTTGAATGCAATTATATTCACACACACACACACACACACACACACACACACACACACACACACACACACACACACACACACACACACACACACATATATATATATATATATATATATATATATATATATATATATATATATATATATATATATATATATATATATATAATTGTTTGCATTGTCTAGTGCGTGTTTATTTATACATCAGCAGCTTTGCTACATTTGTCAAACGTGAGTAATGATTTCGATGCTGTATAAACAGTTATCCGTTTGTTTTGTTACAGTTTTTTAATTATCACGCGTGATTAATGGCAGTGTAACCGTGGATAATTAGTCCTTTTTCTCGACATCAGTGTCAGCCATCATCTCTTTATTAATAATTTATTAATAATTCTGGATTGGTTCCGACAGTGAAGATTTGTAAATAATAAAGTGAAGATATATAAATAGCTATGATTTTAAAATATAGATTTCAGAGGAAATTCAGATTTAATAATTCAGAGTTTTAATTTGTATGCATGTTTATGCGTTTATTGTTTTATTTTTAAATTGCTGATAATGAATCTATAACGATACAAATCATTTGATTCAAGCTGATGGCATCTGTCGGTGTTCAACAATTGACACCAGCTCATCCATGTGTTTCTGTCCCGTATCATTATGCGGAGCAACAAGTTTGGCCATATGCAAAGAGGTGCGAGTATTTCATCCCACGCGGGGAACAATCTCTGCTTTTATACAGCAGATCAGTCACAGCAATGCGGATCCAGTGCGCTTTTAATGCACCACTGAGTCCCATAGACTGAAATAGAAAGGGCATGCATGGGAGTTTTATACACTAAGTTGAAGGAAAAGGTTTGTTCATGCAATATTGAAATTGAAATATTAATTATCTACGACTTTTAATTTGGAGGATAGGGTTTGTTCATGCAATATTAAAATATAAAATATAAATTATCTACCATTTGATGACATTTCGAAATAGCATATACTACACAAGTCTAAATATCGCTTTTCGTGGGCTCTGATTTAAAATCGTTTTGATCGGGGTTTTTTATCAGCAAATGCGACAAATATCCAATAGGCTTAATTTTAAACGGGTAAATTCTTGTGAGTAAAATGTTGTGTAAATATTTCAGGACAAAAATATTATAAAGATTATAAAACTAGTTAAATTATAAAAATAAATATTTAGGGAAAATAACCAAAACAATTGCCAATCGATGCTGTCATTATGTTTTAGTGTAGCTAAATGAAATGTGAAACAAAAGCGCTGCGCGAAAATGGAAAGGAAATCATCAACCCTTTGTAAAATCGTATCTCCAATCCTCATGAAGCACAACAACCTCATAAAACCCCATTCATTTAGGCTATTATTTCAGCACCAAGGAAATGTCATCAGGTGAATATGTATACATGACGCACTTTTTGCATGGATGATCTTCAAGTATGTGAAATCAGTTTTTTTGCTAGTTTCCCAGCATTAGGTTTGGGGGCTGTTGGGAGGTTGTCATTAGCTGACCCTCACAAACAGCAGAGCATTGTTCTCCTCATTCCGCCAATTTCAAGCTTCACTTGTACATAGCATATATGTTGATTAATGACACTAAAAGCAACTGGGTCATCCTACTTTAAAAAAGGATCATATTTATCAGCGATTACAATTATTTTAATATGTTATTTGTTGGCAAAGTTTGACTTTACGCCTCATTTAGACACGTTTTCTAAAAGTGAGTGCGGGGATCTAATGTCGGCTGATGAAATCAGAGATTGGACAAGGAAAGGAAATGTTTTTTTGGCATATTCCCAGCACTCATTTCGTTTCTCAGTTTTGGATCGACCAGACGTATGTGTGCTTTCAGAAGAAAGGGTTTGTCTGGAAGTTGAATGGGCCCCTCAACCGGCCCATTATGTTTCTCTGGTCACCCCCGTGTCATCTGAATGGAACGCGTGGGCTTGTTGACAACTAATTTTCTCAAAATGTTCACATCTCTGTGGCTCTTCCTGCCCTAAAGGTATCTACACGCCGCCACTCCCCAAGACTTTCCCTTATAATCCGAGCCGCTAATTCGAACACGCTGAATATTCGATTCGCATTCGTAATTAGGCTTTGATCAGGAGCGCTTTATTTACAGGCTCATTGTTTCACCGTCCACAAAACGCAGCATTTTAAAGCAACATTTTAAGTGATGTTAAATTAGCCATTTGTATCGACCCTGCCGTTTACTTACAAATCAAAATATCATTAAGCACTCCACCTTAATAAACGAATCCTAAATTTTCCGGTTTAATCGCGTGTTAATCCCAAATCGCATTTATCAAGTAATGCATGATGGAAGTACTAAAATAAAATCGACGCTTTGTATTTTAGGTCACCCCCATGCCTATCTTGCATGAGTCTAATTAATTCTCAAGTGTGGTTAGTGGGTCTAAAATCTTTGAATGGCCTCTGTGCTCTCGTCAGAGACCCTGCTGGAATGTAAAGGTTTTTTTTTCTTTCATTCAGACTCAAAGAGCTACTCGAGCGTTCCCTGTAAGTGACGGAATGCAGTGCTTTTAAACAGGACACACGTTTGCCGCAAACAAAGGACAGTTCGACCTAAATGACATGACGAAATTATGCAGATTTATTATTATAAGCGCTTCAGATTTTGTTTGTTTCAGACGTCAGTATACGAATGCACTTGAAGAAACACAGTGCAAACTGGATAGTGGTTAAATCTGTGGAGATTCGAGGTTATAAAATGAATATATTATTTCATATGTTATAGACTAAGCTACAAAAAAATGACAAATGTGGTTTAACAAAAGTCAAACTTAAATACAAGTGGCGCACGCGACCTAATACTTAATTGAACCAATATTACCATATTCTTTAATGACACTTTTTTATTCATTTTTATTCGATTATTGAATTACTGAATATGCTACCATCAATGACGACTCTCGTATCAATAACAAATAGTCGTTAAAACAAAATGGCACCCGGTGTATGGCTCCGACAAATATGGAAACTAATATGGAAACATTTATGAAAGATATGCAAACAAATTATAATACACTGGTTTAATTAACTCCAAAAAATGTCATTTAATACTAATTAATCAACCTAAAAACTACATATTATGGGTTAAATCAAGTATAAATAAATTTAAGGTGACAATTAGCCTATGCAGTTCACCATACATTATGGATAGGCTACAACATCAATTTATATATGAAAGGCAAACAACGTATGATAAACTGGTTTTATTCACTGCAAACATATAACTTAATACCAATGATTCAACCCAAACACCTCATTTTATGTGTTAATTCAGCTATGAATAGCTTGAAGGTGACAATTAGCCTATGCAGTTTGCCATTTTTACATTATAGATGTAGGCTACAACATTAATTTATATATGGAAGGCAAACAAAGTGTTTTTATTCACTCCAAACACATAAGTTAATACCAATTAATCAACCTAAACACTACATTTTATTGGTTACATCAAGTTGGAATAGCTTTAAGATGACAATTAGCCAATGCAGTTCGCTATTTTTACATTGTGGATACAGTTTACAACATCAATATATATATATATATATATATATATATATATATATATATATATATATATATATATGGAAGGCAAATAAACTATGATAAACTGGTTTTATTAACTCCAAGAATATAACTTAATGCTAATTAATCAACCTAAATACTACGTCTTATGAGTTAAATCAAGTATGAATAGCTTCAAGGTGACAATTAGCCTTTGCAGTTCATCATTTTTACATCATGGATTTAGGCTACAACATTAATTTATATATGGAAAGCAAACAAAGTATGATAAACTGGTTTTATTCTTGCCAAAATCTAACTTAATACATATTAATCAACCTTAACACTACATTTTATGAGCTAAATCAAGCTTTAGGTGGACATTTAGCTGTGTAGTTGCGGCCATGATAAGGCTACAACATTACATTATAAGGCTACAACATCAATTTATATGGAAGGCAAACAAAGTGGTTTTATTCACCCCAAACATATACCAATTGATCAACCCAAATACTATTGGTTAAATCAACTAGAAATAGCTATAAAGTCACAATTAGCCTATGTTGTTTGCCATTTTTAGCATCATATATAGGCTACAATATCAATCTAAATATGGAAGGCAAACAAATATGATAAACTGTTTTATTCACGCCAAAATCTAACTTAATGCCAATTAATCAACCTAAATATTACATTTTACTGGTTAAATCAAGTGGGAATATCTTTAAGGTCACAATTAGCCTATGCAGTTTGCCATTTTTACATTATGGATGTATTCTACGACATCAGTTTATATATGAAAGGCAAGCAAAGTGGTTTTATTCACTCTAAACATATGAGTTAATACCAATTAATAACCTAAACACTACTTTTCTTTTGGTTACATGAAGTTTCAATAACTTTAAGGTGACAATTAGCCTATGCAGTTTGCTACTTTATACTACTTTATAATGTTGTATAATTACATTATACAACATTAATTTATATTTATTCATTTAAGGCAACATTAATTTACATATGGAAGGCAAACAACATATGATAAACTGGTTTTATTTATGCCAAACATACAACTTAATACCAATTAATCAACCTAAACACTACATTTTATGAGTTAAATCAAGTAGGAATAGCTTTAAGGGGACGTTTAGCCTATAGTTCGCCATTTTTACATTGTGGGTATAAGTGGCAACCTCAATTTATATATGGAAGCCAAACAAAGTATGATAAACTAATTTTAATCACTCCAAAATATAACTAAACACCAATGAATCATTCTAAATACTGCATTTTATGTGTTAAGTATGAATAATTTTAAGGGGACAATCAGCCTGTTTGCCATTTTTTTTTTACATTATAGATATAGACTACATCATCAAACTAAATAAGGAAGGCAAACAAAGTATGATAAACTGGTTTTATTCACCCCAAAAATATAACTTAACCAACTAATCAACCTAAAAACTACATGTTACGAGTTAAATAAAGTAGGAATTGCTTTAAGGGGACCTTTAGCTAATGTAGTATGCCATTTTTCATTATGGATATAGGCGACAACTTCAATTTATACACGGAAGGCAAACAAAGTATGATAAACTGATTTTATTCACGCCAAAATCTAATTAATACTAATTAATCAACTTAAATACTACATTTTATGGGTAAAATCAAGTTGGGATATCTGTAAAGTAACGATTAGCCTATGCAGTCGGCCATTTTTACATTTTGGATAAAGGCTACAACATCAATTTATATTTTAAACACGCGATTTCCTCATTCTAGACGTTTTTTGACAACGCATAACTTAAATTCAGAAATCATATCTCTCATTATCGAAGAAGTGTATGTCTATTCCGGTTAGCCTATATTTCTCTGCGTCGTTTGAAAGCCATGGAAACAGCGGAATCAGCGCGATATTCTCGACGCGTAACTTTTAGAACTCTTCTATGTTTTAGAACGGCTTCTAAAACGAATCTGACTGCGATCAAGCGCGTGGTGTGAGTTAAAAGAGTGTGTTGTGTTGCCCGTATGGAGTGATACGGGAGATGGCGAAGTGTGGTTCTGCCCGGTCAGTGCATTTGATTGTAAATAAGAGAGTTCACACGCCGATCGAGTGACTGCAGGGAACAGGCGAACCATTTGAATCAGGTGCCTATCTGCCTATCGAGGAGATCAGAGCTCAGCCAAATGACATCTCCCTCTGAAAAGCCAATCTAGTCGCAGGATGAGATTTCACTGTCTTTGCGCTCAGCCCGCCCAATTAACATAAGAAACACAGCGAGGCCCATTAAAACATGCAACAGTTGGTGGGCAGTTATGGCATTATCTGCCAACAACTCAAGTGCTGGGTTCCCTCTGGGCAATTGTATCCACACAAAGCCTGAATTATCACTTTATTTTCGATTGATTTATTGGTAGCACTTTGCATGTTATGAACAGTCGGTGTATTTATATGTAATTAATCACTTCATCAATAACAACAACAATGCATAATTAGATGGATACGATGACATAGCAAGTAACTTGCCGATTAGTATAATAAAATACGTCTGTGTGTAATTATGACAGCGTGAACACTGTAAGTTAATACTTATTTTCATCACATAACAAACATTGTAAATAAAAAATGGAGCTCTACAATTGTTAGCTTGCAAAAAAGAGATCTAATCCAATTAATATGTTGTTTTGATATAATGTTTAGTGATTTTGACATGGATAAAACCACTTTAAATATAACTTTTGTGAAAATAAAATGTACAAATATGAGTGAAATAATGCTTCATCTTCAATCAGTAAAGTAGACTGTATTAAAAAATTAAACAACATGCATATCCTGACTTGTACTTATTAAAATGTATAAAATAATAAAGCTAGAGTATTTTATTTTAAAGCTTCTTTGCGGAAACACTTTGTTTTTAAGGTGTCATTGTTAGCAATTACAGTTAATTATGCATAATTACCTAAACCTAACCCATGTTTTAAGTACTGTAAAAAGCAACAGCTGTTCTCACTAATAAAATGAAGTGCAGTTAACTTATTATGAATAAGTTTGTTCACCTTACAATATTTAAACAAGTAATCCCAACTTTTTAGCACATTAAGTTGGTAGACTAAAGAGATTCAAGTAATCTTGACTTACAATAATATGTTTACGTGGTCATGTGTTAGAACGTGCTAATGACAGAGAATGGTGATGAGGGAACTGAGGAAACAGGTGGAAGAATTAGAAATGAAGCATATTCAGACATAAGCTGAATAAATCTGAGAGCTTTTTCAATTCTGTGATGTTCAAAATGTATAAATATATTATAATATATTAATATTAATACATTTAATATTATTCATATGATTAAATAATAAATGATATTATAAAATATGTATAAAATAATAATAAATAAAATGATATTTATATAATAATAAATAAAGATTATATAAGTATTGTTTATTTATTATAATTATTATCATTATTATTACATTAAACCTTGGTTGAAAATGTTGTTTATTTTTTGCAATATACACAGATGCTATATAATACAATAAAATGTTTTAGAAGTGTAGGTATTGGTTTTTAGGGTGGTACAGTGGCGTAGCGATGTCACCTCACAGCAAGAAGGTCGCTGGTTCGAGGCCTGACTGGGCCAGTTGGCATTTCTGTGTGGAGCATAACTGTAACTGCATGTTTGCATGTTCTCCCCGTGTTCGTGTGGGTTGCCTTCAGGTGCTTCGGTTTACCCCACAGTCCAAACACATGCGCTAGGTGAATTGGGTAAGCTAAATTGTCTGTAGTGTATGTGTGTGTTTGTCCTGGTCCTCATTGGGGGTTGAGCGTTGGGCTAATGATCCACCTCATGATGCGGCTAAATATCAACTTCGATATAAACAGCCCTGGGAGCAAGTATGTAGGGTATTGGTTGTTGTCTTTACTTAAATGTTAAGACAAAAACCAATCAAGTTCAGCTTACTTGATCATTTTAAGGCAGTCGGTTTCCTATTTTCCTAGTAATGTGAACACTAATAAGAAGTTAATACAACTAATTATTTTGAGTGAACAACGGTACTGAAGTTCACTTTATTAAGAACATGTGAAAACAAACGGTTTTAAGTTAAGCTCAACTAAAATGAATACACTATTTACTTAGAAATTTTAAGGCAATCGGTTTCCTCAATTTTTGTAAGTAAGGTCAACTTCTTACATTTTACAGTGTGTAGTTAAGCAATATTTCTAACTAGTTAAATGTGAGAGTTTATGGGTATTTTCCAGTACTGGGTTGCATCTGGAAGGACATCCGCTGTGTAAAATATATGCTGGAATAGTTGGCGGTTCATTCCGCTGTGGCAACCGCTGGTGAATAAAGGGACTAAACCGAAGGAAACTGAATAAATGAATGAATGAACTAGTTAAATGAATTTACACTGTAAGTTTGGACGACTAAACCTGCAAAAACAAACAAACAAACAAACAATAAATAAATGAATGAATAAACCTACAAATTCCTGCATAAATAAACATTTTAATAGTGCAGGCAGATAAATAATTAAATAAATTACACTGATGTTGGGGGAATAAGAACATGTTAAACTGAAAGTAGATTTTCCCATCTTTCACAGCACACTAAAAATTATTTATATATTTATGCAGGAATTTGTAGATTTATATATTCATTTATTTATTTATTTGCATATGTTTTATTTTTTATTGTTTAATTTATGCAGGAATTTGTAGATTTATATATTAATTAATTTATTTATTTGCATATGTTTTATTTTTTATTGTTTAATTTATGCAGGAATTTGTAGATTTATATATTCATTTATTTATTTATTTGCGTATTTATTAATTAATTAATTTATTTATTTATTTATTCATTTATTGTTTAATTTATGCAGGGATTTGTGTATTTATTTATGCATTTATTTATTTATTTGCGTATTTATTTATTTATTTATTTACTTATTTGCGTATTTATTTATTTATGCAATTATTTATTTATTTATTTATTTATTTACGTATTTGTTTATTTATTTGTTTATTTATTTATTTATTTATTTATTTGCGTATTTATTTATTTATTTATGCATTTATTTATTTATTTATTTATTTGCGTATTTATTTATTTATTTGCGTATTTATTTATTTATTTATTTATTTATTTATTTATTTATTTATTTATTTATTTATTTGTTTATTTATTTATTTGCGTATTTATTTATTTATTTATTTATTTGCGTATTTATTTATTTATTTATTTATTTACTTATTTATTTATTTATTTATTTGTTTATTTATTTATTTATTTGCGTATTTATTTATTTATTTATTTATTTGTTTATTTATTGTTTTTGCATTTATTTATTGTTTTTCGTCCTCCATATGTAAGCACACCTTAAAATAAAGGGTAACACTTTAGTTTAGGTTACAATTTATTTTATTAACCACTGGCTTATTACCTTATTATCATGATATTAACTGGTCATTAGTTATAAAGTATGATCTTAACCTGCGTCCCTAATCCTAGCCAAATCCTAAAGCCAACTTCTACCCTACTAGCTATTAACAAACAGATAAGTAATGGTTTATTAAGCGAGTAGTGTTAATTAATGGTTAGTAAATACTATGAATTGTGACCTAAACTAGTGTTACCCTTTTATTTTAATTTACACTATTAACAAACCATTAACTTTTAGCTCAATTAACTACTAATTACAGTACCTGCTTTTTAATAATTGGGTTTAGATATTGTGTAGGATTAGGGATGTAAAATAAGATCATACTTCATAACTGTAATAAACAGTTAATATCTTAATAATAAGCAGGTAATAACCATTAGTAAATGGTGTGAACTGTTACATGAGCTAAAGTGTTACCATAAAACTAAACAAAAGGATAAATTTAATGTGCCCTTGCTTAAAAATGATGCTTGAAAACTCGCTCACTATTTTGTTCACTATTTATCCACTTGATCTATACACGAACGTAACAATCCTCAAAAATCGCAGGTGAATCCACACAGCAGAGCTCTTTGTATTGATTACCCGTCAGACTCATTTACCTTCCTCTGCTTTCTCCAGAACATGACGTGACACAGATTAGCAGCTCTCCAAAATCGCACCTGCCAACATATTGTGAAGTTCATAACTTAACGATTAATGCGTAATAATGACAGACGGTTCCCCCTATCATATCGCATCACAGCACAGTTCGGTCACTCTAATATCCCACGGATCAGACTGTGAGTTGCATGATCAATAACAGCGTAGAGCTTCCTTTCTAAACGCAATCGCTGGATTAGATTAATACATGGTCCACTTGCACGGCTTAAGAGGCAAGACTTTAATGAATGCTTTGTGGTAGGGTTAATGAATACCCACGCATGGGTTAAGATTCCCTTTCTATGAGACAGGAAATGTACAAACACTTTTCCTAATCTCATATGTCCGTTCTGCTGATTAACTAGCTCTGGGTGAATTCATTACACTGCTTTTTTACTTATAGTTAGTGGTTACACACAGTAAAAAAATGCTGGGTTACACAGAATCCATATCCATTTGTGTTGGGGTAGCATGAAGGAATTGAGTTAGCGGATTAATGTTTTACTAATTTAAGTAGGTTGAACATAAATTGTTCACCCCCCCCCCCCCCCCCCCCAAAAAAAACAGCTCATTATAAATTAGTAGTTTGAAAAAACAGCAAGCATAATTTTTTGAGCGCACTTTAGTTTTAGTTACAGTTATGCTATTAATGCCTGCCTATTATTAAGATATTTACTGTTTATTCAGCCTGATCTCATGAGGAAACGTAAGTATTTTACGTCTTGTCAGTTTAGTGGCTAATTTGTACGATTTCGTACAAGTTAAGTCATACGAAAATGTTCGATTTTAAAAAGGAGGCGTGGCACCTAACCCCACCCCTAACCCCAACCGTCATTGGGGGATGGGCAAATCGTACTAAGTTTTACGAATTAGATCGTAGGAATTCATACGAATTAGCCACTAAATCAAAAAGTTACGAATTGCTGTGAGATTGTGTTTATTAGTAATTATAGAGTAGACTGAAAAAAATTATTCACAGATGATTCCTTGGATTTACTCAATTTTTTTTTTAAATTAAGTGGTTGTAAACTATTTATTTGGACTGAATTTAAACAAACAAATTAAGTTGAACATTAATAAATTTAATTTGTTTGTTTAAATTCAACACAAAAAACGTTTTTCAGTGTATGGTCTTATTTTACATCCCTAATTGTGCCCAAACTCACTATAGATAAGCAGCTAATTAGTAGTTTATTGAGCTATAATTGTTTGAAATGGGAATCTTGTTTGTTTCTAGTCCAAATATCTTAAAAGTCACTCAAATCAAGAGGCAAGCCAAACATAATGACCTTTGTTTTCAGAATAAATACAAGTGAATTTTTAAGTTTTTCCTCAAAACGCAAAAATAAACTAGTTTTAGATTCTTTTATTAACCCATCTGGCAGACTATTTAGCTTGTTTTAGGGAGAAATTCATGAAAAGAAGTCCAATATTTTTACTGGACTAGAAAATGCTTTTTGATTTAAGAGTTTTTAGATATTTCAACTACAGAAACAAGACAGAAACTGCTGATGAGAGAATACTTTTCTTGCAGTGTTGACTGTGAAATTAACTGAAGTGTATGTTATGACAGCTGAAACGTGAAAACATGGCACTCGATCACTATCAATGTGGTGTTTGCATTCTCTAGACAAGTCAAAAACATATTCTTTTTAAAAATTAGTTTAATTTTGCTTGTTTTAAAATTGACTAGTTTTGAAATTATTTTATTCATCGCAGTGGCAGATTATTTAGCTTATTTTTAGGAAATACAAAGGTTTTGGAAAACCTAGTTTTTAATCACATTTCAGCAGTCACAATATACACTTCAATTTAAATAATTTAAAACTAGCTATCAATGTGGCGTTTACATTTTCTAGACAAGTCAAATTGTCTTAGAAGCATAAGTCTATTTTAAGCAAGTTTTTCCTTAAAATACACAAAAATAAACTTGCTTTAGATTATTTTATTAACCCCAGTGGCAGATTATTTAGCTTATTTTAAGGAGAAACTCACCCTTTTTTTCTGAAAACAAACCAACTTGTTCACTGATCTAGAAACGCTTCGTGATTTAAGAGTTTTTAGACGTTTCAACTAGAGAAACGAGACAAAAACTCTAACTCAGAGCCTTAGTTATTCAGTTATTGAAGTTTTACGTGTGAGATTAAATGAAGTGCATATTGAGACTGCTGAAATGTGATGAAAAACAAGGTTTTGGAAAAGATGTACTCAATCACTATCAACAATTTTATAAATAAGTCAAAAACATTGCCTTTTTCAGAATAAAACATCAATTTTAAGCAAGTTTTCCCTTAAAACAAGCAAAAATAAACTAACTTTAGATTAATTTATTGACCACACCGGCAGATTATTTAGCTTGTTTTAGGGAGAAACTCATGAAAACAAACCAACTTGTTTACTGGTCTAGAAAACGCTCCTTGATTTAAGAGTTTTCTGATATTTCGACAACAGAAATAAGACAAAAACTCAAACTCAGAGCATACTCCAACTCAGTGTTGACTACAAAATGAAATGAAGTGTATATTGTGACAGCTGAAACGTGATGAAAAACAAGGTTTTGGAAAAGATGTACTCAATCTCTATCCACAATTGTATAAATAAGTCAAAAACATTGCCTTTTTTCAGAATAAAACGTCAATTTTAAGCAAGTTTTCCCTTCAAACAAGCAAAAATAAACTAACTTTAGATTATTTTATTGACCCCACTGGCAGATTATTCTGCCTGTTTTAGGGAGAAACTCATGAAAACAAACCAACTTGTTCACTGGTCTAGAAAACGCTTCTTGATTTAAGAGTTTTCAGACATTTGAACTAAAGAAACAAGACAAAAACTCTAACTCAGAGCCTTAGTTATTTAGTTATTGAAGTTTTAGGTGTGAGATTAAATGAAGTGCATATTGTGACAGCTGAAATGTGATGAAAAACAAGGTTTTGGAAAAGATGTACTCAATCACTATCCACAATTGTATAAATAAGTCAAAAACATTGCCTTTTTTCAGAATAAAACATCAATTTTAAGTAGGTTTTCTCTTAAAACAAGCAAAAATAAACTAGTTTTAGATTATTTTATTAACCCCACTGGCAGATTATTCTGCTTGTTTTAGGGAGAAACTCATGAAAACAAACCAACCTGTTTACTGGTCTAGAAAACGCTTCTTGATTTAAGAGTTTTCTGATATTTCAACTACAGAAACAAGACAAAAACACTAACTCAGAACATTAGTTATGTAGTTATTTAAGTTTTAGGTGTGAGATTAAATGGTGTATATTGTGACAGCTGAAATGTGATTAAAAAACAAAGTTTTAGAAAAGAACTCCAATCACTCAAGTACTCAATCACTATCCACAATTTTATAAATAAGTCAAAAACATTGCCTTTTTTATTAGAATGAAACATCAATTTTAAACAAGTTTTCCCTTAAAACAAGCAAAAATAATCCAGTTTTAGATTATTTTATTGACCACACTGACAGATTATTCTGCCTGTTTTAGGGAGAAACTCATGAAAACAAACCAACCTGTTTACTGGTCTAGAAAACGCTCCTTGATTTAAGAGTTTTCAGACATTTCAACTACAGAAACAAGACAAAAACACTAACTCAGAACATGCTCTAACTCAGTGTTGACTACGAAATGAAATGAAGTGCATATTGAGACTGCTGAAATGTGATGAAAAACAAGGTTTTGGAAAAGATGTACTCAATCACTATCCACAATTGAATAAATAAGTCAAAAACATTGCCTTTTTTCAGAATAAAACATCAATTTATGCAAGTTTTCCCTTAAAACAAGCAAAAATAAACTAACTTTAGATTATTTTATTGACCCCACTGGCAGATTATTCTGCCTGTTTTAGGGAGAAACTCATGAAAACAAACCAACTTGTTCACTGGTCTAGAAAACGCTTCTTGATTTAAGAGTTTTCAAACATTTGAACTAAAGAAACAAGACAAAAACTCTAACTCAGAGCCTTAGTTATTTAGTTATTGAAGTTTTAGGTGTGAGATTAAATGAAGTGTATATTGAGACAGCTGAAATGTGATGAAAAACAAGGTTTTGGAAAAGATGTACTCAATCACTATCCACAATTTTATAAATAAGTCAAAAACACTGCCTTTTTTCAGAATAAAACATCAATTTATGCAAGTTTTCCCTTAAAACAAGCAAAAATAAACTAACTTTAGATTATTTTATTGACCCCACTGGCAGATTATTCTGCTTGTTTTAGGGAGAAACTCATGAAAACAAACCAACTTGTTCACTGGTCTAGAAAACGCTCCTTGATTTAAGAGTTTTCTGATATTTTGACTACAGAAACAAGACAAAAACTCAAACTCAGAACATACTCTAACTCAGTGTTGACTACGAAATGAAATGAAGTGTATATTGAGACAGCTGAAACGTGATGAAAAACAAGGTTTTGGAAAAGATGTACTCAATCACTATCCACAATTTTATAAATAAATCAAAAACATTGCCTTTTTTTAGAATAAAACATCAATTTTAAGCAAGTTTTCCCTTAAAACAAGCAAAAATAAACGAGTTTTAGATTATTTTATTGACCATACTGGCAGATTATTCTGCTTGTTTTAGGGAGAAACTCATGAAAACAAACCAACCTGTTTACTGGTCTAGAAAACGCTTCTTGATTTAAGAGTTTTCAGACATTTGAACTATAGAAACAAGACAAAAACACTAACTCAGAACATTAGTTATTTAGTTATTGAAGTTTTAGGTGTGAGATTAAATGAAGTGTATATTGTGACAGCTGAAATGTGATTAAAAAACAAGGTTTTGGAAAAGAACTCCAATCACTCAAGTACCCAATCACAATCCACAATTTTATAAATAAATCAAAAACACTGTCTTTTTTTATTAGAATAAAACATCAATTTTAAGCAAGTTTTCCCTTCAAACAAGTAAAAATAAACTAACTTTAGATTATTTTATTGACCCCACTGGCAGATTATTCTGCTTGTTTTAGGGAGAAACTCATGAAAACAAACCAACTTGGTCTCTGGTCTAGAAAACGCTCCTTGATTTAAGAGTTTTCTGATATTTTGACTACAGAAATAAGACAAAAACTCAAACTCAGAACATACTCTAACTCAGTGTTGACTACGAAATGAAATGAAGTGTATATTGTGACAGCTGAAACGTGATGAAAAACAAGGTTTTGGAAAAGATGTACTCAATCACTATCCACAATTTTATAAATAAATCAAAAACATTGCCTTTTTTTAGAATAAAACATCAATTTTAAGCAAGTTTTCCCTTAAAACAAGCAAAAATAAACTAGTTTTAGATTATTTTATTGACCACACTGACAGATTATTCTGCTTGTTTTAGGGAGAAACTCATGAAAACAAACCAACCTGTTTACTGGTCTAGAAAACGCTCCTTGATTTAAGAGTTTTCTGATATTTCAACTACAGAAACAAGACAAAAACTCTAACTCAGAACATTAGTTATGTAGTTATTGAAGTTTTAGGTGTGAGATTAAATGAAGTGTATATTGTGACAGCTGAAATGTGATTAAAAAACAAGGTTTTGGAAAAGAACTCCAATCACTCAAGTACCCAATCACAATCCACAATTTTATAAATAAATCAAAAACACTGTCTTTTTTTATTAGAATAAAACATCAATTTTAAGCAAGTTTTCCCTTCAAACAAGTAAAAATAAACTAACTTTAGATTATTTTATTGACCCCACTGGCAGATTATTCTGCTTGTTTTAGGGAGAAACTCATGAAAACAAACCAACTTGGTCTCTGGTCTAGAAAACGCTCCTTGATTTAAGAGTTTTCTGATATTTTGACTACAGAAATAAGACAAAAACTCAAACTCAGAACATACTCTAACTCAGTGTTGACTACGAAATGAAATGAAGTGTATATTGAGACAGCTGAAACGTGATGAAAAACAAGGTTTTGGAAAAGATGTACTCAATCACAATCCACAATTTTATAAATAAATCAAAAACACTGTCTTTTTTTATTAGAATAAAACATCAATTTTAAGCAAGTTTTCCCTTCAAACAAGCAAAAATAAACCAGTTTTAAATTATTTTATTGACCACACTGACAGATTATTCTGCTTGTTTTAGGGAGAAACTCATGAAAACAAACCAACTTGTTCTCTGGTCTAGAAAACGCTTCTTGATTTAAGAGTTTTTAGACATTTCAACTAAAGAAACAAGACAAAAACACTAACTCAGAACATTAGTTATTTAGTTATTGAAGTTTTAGGTGTGAGATTAAATGAAGTGTATATTGTGACAGCTGAAATGCGATTAAAAAACAAGGTTTTAGAAAAGAACTCCAATCACTCAAGTACTCAATCACAATCAACGATTTTATAAATAAATCAAAAACACTGTCTTTTTTTATTAGAATAAAACATCAATTTTAAACAAGTTTTCCCTTCAAACAAGCAAAAATAAACTAGTTTTAGATTATTTTATTGACCACACTGACAGATTATTCTGCTTGTTTTAGGGAGAAACTCATGAAAACAAACCAACTTGTTCTCTGGTCTAGAAAACGCTCCTTGATTTAAGAGTTTTCAGACATTTCGACTACAGAAACAAGACAAAAACTCAAACTCAGAACATACTCTAACTCAGTGTTGACTACGAAATGAAATGAAGTGTGTATTGTGACAGCTGAAACGTGATGAAAAACAAGGTTTTGGAAAAGATGTACTCAATCTCTATCCACAATTGAATAAATAAGTCAAAAACATTGCCTTTTTCAGAATAAAACATCAATTTTAAACAAGTTTTTCCTTAAAACAAGCAAAAATAAACTAACTTTAGATTATTTTATTGACCACACTGACAGATTATTCTGCCTGTTTTAGGGAGAAACTCATGAAAACAAACCAACCTGTTTACTGGTCTAGAAAACGCTTCTTGATTTAAGAGTTTTCTGATATTTTGACTACAGAAACAAGACAAAAACTCAAACTCAGAGCATACTCTAACTCAGTGTTGACTACAAAATGAAATGAAGTGTATATTGTGACAGCTGAAATGTGATGGAAACCGAGGTTTTGCGAAACACTGTACTCGGTCACTATCAGCGCTGTGTTTTAAATCAGCTTTGATGTTTCCAGTCTCTTTCTGCCAACTTTTGTATCATCGCCGGGCAGATTATAGCAAAGTTTGTGCCCCTTTTCAGCCTAAGCGGGATCAGCCTGGAGTGGCCTGTCGCCGTGGAAACTGCCAGAACAATTCGGTTGAAGTCTGAAGAGGTCAGCTTGCAGGGTCAACAACCCCAGCTCTGCCTGTGCCAACTTCTGTTCAGCCTGGGACTTTTTGGGGGAGCGCTGGCTCAACCTAACCCTGGGTGGTAGGCAATTCTAAGACTGATATAAATTTTTTGAGTCAGTTTGCGGCCCGGGCTCTCCAGGTGGCCTGTGAAATCGATTTTAACCCCGTGACCCTGTCTTGGAGAAGCACGGTTGACAACCTGGGTGAGAGTTTAGCCGGGCCTGACAGATTTGCAGAGTAAAAAGGAGGGGGGAAAGTGATGGGCGAAGTGGTCATTAAAACCTTATTAAAGGGTCCGAATGCTTGGGAGAGGAGACGGTCAGTGTGTGTGTGCACAGACTTGGAGACTTTGTTGATTCGGGAACAATATTGGAGGACTTTCAGAGCGTGAAAAACAGAAGCTAAAAATATTGGTGACACTTTAAAGGGGAGGTATTATACATCTTTAAAAGAGATCTAAAATATGTTGCTAGAGTGTGTATGCGAAGATTCAGCTCAAAATACCACACAGAAAATGTTCTTTAGCTCTTTGAATCTGCCCCTTTTAGGCTTTGTTCCCAATTGCGGTGTTTTGGTGGCTGTCGCTTTAAATGCAAATGAGATTGTGCTCTTTTCAGAAGAGGGCGGAGCTACAAACGCCTGTGTGTCAGCATAGTGGCAGACTCAAAACAAGTCTAACTTCCTATGCTAATAAGGGAGTGATTATGTGATTAGTGGGCGGGGCTTTCCCCCTCTGATGACACGTACAAAGTGAGAATGTCAATCAGAGTGTTTCTGCAGACTGTTTTATCAAGTTTATTGATTATAAAAATGTAATTAATTCATTTTGACCATTAGCAGCTGGTTATATTTACACTCTGCTGCCACACATCTGCCTTTAAACCCTTTTAAAAGTGATGTTTGCATAATAGATCACCTTTAAAACAAAGTGTAACCTGAATATGATATCCACGAGTGTGTTATGTGATTATTATCTGTTATATTTTATATATAATTATAGAGCTCAACATCCCTTCATTTTCAGTCGCAAATAAACCTGAAACTCATTCATTCATTTAATTTTTTTTTAGCTTAGTCCCTTTTTTAATCTGGGGTTGCCACTGCGGAATGAACCGCCAACTTATCCAGCATCTGTTTTACGCAGCGGATGCCCTTCCAGCCGCAACCCATCACTGAGAAACCCATACACACTCACTCACACTCATACACTACAGACAATTTAGCTTACCCAATTCACCTATACCGCATGTCTTTGACTGTGGGGGAAACCAGAGCACCCAGAGGAAACCCACGCGAATGCAGGGAGAACATGCAAACTCCACACAGAACCGCCAACTGACCCAGCCGAGACTCGAATCACTACATACTGCGCCACTGTGTCGCCCCTAAACCTGAAACTGTATTTTATTAATCACAGAAACTGCTCATTAATGGATATATTTCACACTCTCACAAATGGAAGGTTGTCGTAACCCAGCATTGGGTCAAAAATATGTGCAAATCCAACGTTACGATGGGTTCGTTGCTTTTTTAACTGCATTTTTTCAGTCACGCTGTGCAAACCTTCTAATTGTTTAAGTTAAATAGTTAAATAGTGAATAGTTACATTACATTATATTGTGTTATTCATTTTCCTTCGGGGGTGACGCAGTGGCGCAGTAGGTAGTGCTGTCGCCTCAAAGCAAAAAGGTCGCTGGTTTGAGCCTCGCCTGGGTCAGTTGGCGTTTCTGTGTGGAGTTTGCATGTTCTCCCTGCGTTCGCGTGGGTTTCCCCCACAGTCCAAAGACGATGGCTAAATTGTCCGTAGAGTGTATAGATGTTTCCCAGAGATGGGTTGCAGCTGTAAGGGCATCCGCTGCGTAAAACATATGCTGGATAAGTTGGCGGTTCATTACGCTGTGGCAACTACAGATTAATAAAGGGGGGACTAAGCCGTAAAGAAAATGAATGAATGAATGAATTTTCCTTCGGCTTAGTACCTTTATTCATCAGAATTCGCAACAGCAGAATGAACCACCAACTATTTCAGCATATGTTTTACACAGCGAGTGCCATTCCAGGTGCAACCCAGTACTGGGAAACCCGTACACTCTCACATTCACACACACACTCACACACTATGGCCAATTTACCTCATCCAATTCCCCTATAGCGCATGTGTTTGGACTGTGGGGGAAAACCCTCACCAACATGGGGAGAACATTCAAACTCCACACAGACATGCCAACTGACCCAGCTGAGGCTCGATATTCAACACAAATGAAGGTATTTTGAAAAATGCTGAAAACCGGTCACCATTGACTTCCATAGTAGGAAAAACAAATACAGTCAATGGTTACAGGTTTGCAGCATACTTCAAATAAATAATGGCAGAATTTCCATTTTTGGGTGAACTGTGCCTTTAAAACCAGTTGTTTTAAAACCAACACATACAATGGAAGTCAATGGTTACAAGTTTTCAGCATTCTTCAAAATATCTTCTTTTGTGTTCAACAAAAACTCAAACAGGTCTCTGACAAGTAAATAGCGAATAAATAATTACATATTAATGTAAATTTTTGGGTGAACTATTACTTTTAAAACCAGCAAAACCAATGGAAGTCAATGGTTACAGGTTTCCAACATTCTTTGAAACATCTTCTTTTGTGTTCAACAGGTCTCTGACAAGAGCGAATAAATAATTACACATTAATGTAAATTTTTGGGTGAGCTTTCTCTTTAAAACCAATTGTTTTTAAAACCAATAGAACGAATGAATGAAAGTCGATTTCTAACATTCTTAAAAACATCTTATTTATGTTAAACAGAAACTCAAACAGGTCTGACAAATAATGAGTGAATTAATAATAACACATTACGGTAAATATTTTGGTGAACTAACCCCTTTAAAACCAATGGAAGTCAATGGTTACAGATTTCCCACATTTTTCGAAACATCTTCTGTGCTGCTTTTGCATTCAACAGATCTCTGATAAGAATGAATAAATAATGACATAATTAATTTTGTTTGTTGAACTAATCATTTTAAAACCAACAAAACCAATGGAAGTCAATGGTTACAGGTTTCCAACATTTTTCAAAACATCATCTTTTGCATTCAGCACGTTACAAGTAAAGAGTGAGTAAATAATGACAATGTTTGTTTTAGGGTGAACTATCCCTTTAAAACCAATGGTTTTAAAACAAACAAAACCAATAGAAGTCAATTGTTACAGGTTTCCAACATTTTTCAAAACATTTTTTAAAATGTTAAACAGAAGCCCAAACAGGCAAGTAAAGAGTGAATAAATAAGGACAAAATATCCTTAATATTTTTAAATGAACTAATCCCTTTGAAACCAACTGTTTTAAAACCAACAAAACCAATGCATATCAATGGTTACAGGTTTCCAACATTCTTCAAAAACATCTCTTTTCTTTTTTATTCAACAGGTCTTTAACAAGAAATGAGTGAATAAATAAGGACAGAATTTTACTTTTTGGGTGAACTATCCCTTTAAAACCAATTGTTTTAAAACCAACACAACGAATGCAAGTCAATGGTTACAGGTTTCCAACATTCTTCGAAACATCTCTTACATTCAACAAGTCTCTGACAAGTAATGAGTTAATAAATAATGACAGAATATTCATTTTCAGGTGAACTAATCCCTTTAAAAACATTTGTTTTAAAACCAATAAAACCAATGAAAGTCAATGGTTACAGGTTTCCAACATTCTTCGAAACATCTTCTTTTGCATTCAACAGGTCTTTAACAAAAAATGAGTGAATAAATAAGGACAGAATATTAACTTTTTGTGTGAATTATCCCTTTAAAATCAAATTGTTTTAAAACCAACAAAACCAATGCAAGTCAATGGTTACAGGTTTCCAACATTCTTCGAAACATCTCTTACATTCAACAAGTCTCTGACAAGTAATGAGTTAATAAATAATAACAGAATATTCATTTTTGCGTGAACTAATCCCTTTAAAAACAATTGTTTTAAAACCAACAAAACCAATGAAAGTCAATGGTTACAGGTTTCCAACATTCTTCAAAACATGTTCTTTTGCATTCAACAGGTCTTTAACAAAAAATGAGTGAATAAATAAGGACAGAATATTAACTTTTTGCGTAAATTATCCCTTTAAAATCAAATTGTTTTAAAACCAACAAAACCAATGCGTCAATGGTTACAGGTTTCCAACATTCTTCAAAACATCTCTTACATTCAACAAGTCTCTGACAAGTAATGAGTTAATAATAATGACAGAATATTCATTTTCAGGTGAAGTAATCCCTTTAAAAACATTTGTTTTAAAACCAACACAACCAATGAAAGTCAATGGTTACAGGTTTCCAACATTCTTCGAAACATCTTCTTTTGCATTCAACAGGTCTTTAACAAAAAATGAGTGAATAAATAAGGACAAAATATTAACTTTTTGCGTAAATTATCCCTTTAAAATCAAATTGTTTTAAAACCAACAAAACCAATGCAAGTCAATGGTTACAGGTTTCCAACATTCTTCGAAACATCTCTTACATTCAACAAGTCTCTGACAAGTAATGAGTTAATAAATAATGACAGAATATTCAGTTTTGGGTTAACTAATCCCTTTAAAAACATTTGTTTTAAAACCAACAAAACCAATGAAAGTCAATGGTTACAGGTTTCCAACATTCTTCGAAACATCTTCTTTTGCATTCAACAGGTCTCTAACAAGAGAGTGAACAAATAATGACAGAATGTTTATTTTTGAGTGAGCTATCCCTTTAAAAGCAATTGTTTGTGTGTGTGTGTGTGTGTGTGTATGTGTGTGTGTGTGTGTTTTAACAATGACGTTTAAGTTAAAAACGACTCGACATATCTGGACTCCACATAACTGCGCTTTTTTTTCTGGCGTCGACTCACTTTCAGCGAAGGCCAAACTGAACATCTGAGTCAACCTGCGGGGCGATTGCCAGTGATTGGGGCGGTCATCTCCATCTGCACGTCTAACAGACTCACACACACTCGTCCTGAGAGCCAGCGAGCGCGTTGCCAGATTGGGGCTGATTGTGTTTGATTGCGTTTGAGTGCAGCGACGGCTCCAGCGCGGCGCCTCTAAGAGCTGGTATCATCCCACTCTCGTCACTTCACGCTGGGGGAGAAATGGGGAAACACGGCTGTGAAACCCTGGAGCTTTTGGAAAGTGTTTGCGTGGGGGTGTGGGGGGCTGGTAAAGGCCTTCTGCCGTTTACTGGAGATAATACTGAGGCAAAGTGTGTGTGTGTGTGTGACAGAAGTGATAGACTCATAGCTCGCTCTTTACTCCTGTTCGCAGTTTAGGCTGTTATTACAGCGACTGACAGTGTGTGTGTGTGTGTGTGTGTGTGAGAGAGAGAGAGAGAAAGAGAGAGAGAGAGAGAGAGAGAGAGAGAGAGAGAGTGTATGTGAATGTGTGTGTGAGAGTGTGTGTGTGTGTGTGTTTGTGTTCGAATGTGTGTGCATGTTTGTGTGTGAGTCTGTGTGTGTTTGAGTTTGAATGTGTGTGTGTCTATGTGTTTGGGTTTTGTGTTTGAATGTGTGTGTGTGTGTGTGTGTGTGTGTGTTTGTATTTTGAGTTTGAATATGTGTGTGTGTGTGTGTTTGAATGTATGTCTGTGTGTGTTTGAATGTGTGTATGTGTTTTTGTGTTTGAATGTGTGTGTGTGTGTGTGTGTGTGTGTGTGTGTGTTTGTGTTTTTGTGTTTGAGTGTGTGTGTGTTGTTTAAAGTGTGTTTGTGTTTTTGTGTTTGTATTTGAGTGTCAGTGTGTGTGTGTGTGTGTATGCGTTTGAATGTGTGTGTGAATATATTTGTGTTTTTGTGTTTAAATGTGTGTGTGCTTGTGTGTGCGTGTGTTTGACTGTGTGTGTGTGTGTGTGTCTGTGTGTGTGTTTGAATGTATGTGTCTGTGAGTGTTTGTATGTGTCTGTGAGTGTTTGTGTGTGTATGTGTGTGTGCGTCTGTGAATGTGTGTGTGCGTGTCTGTGTGTCTGTGTGTGTGTTTGAATGTGTGTGTGTCTGTGTGTTTAAATGTGTTTGTGAGTCTGTGTGTTAGTGTTTGAATGTGTCTGTGTGCTTTTTTTTAATGTCTGTGCGTGTGTGTGTGTGTGTGTGTGTGTGTGAGAGAGTGTGTGTGTGGATGTATTTGTGTTCGAGTGTGTTTGCATGTCTGTATCTGCCAGTGTGTATGTGTGTGTGTGTGTGTGTGTGTGTGTGTGTGTGTGCGTGTGTGTGTTGATGGCCTTCAGTGTTCAGGTGAAAGTGTTTGTCTGTAAGCGTTTCTCCTCCTTCAAGGCTGTGAGTAAATGGAAGCGTGTCCTTCCCTCCTCACACCTCAGAGCGCTCTGATGGGGAAACATTCATTGAGCATCCTTTACTGCAGATTTAATGACTGATCTGAGTTCAGAGCCACAGAGCTGTCTCACATTCAGAGAGTGAAGCTGAGGCAGCGTCTGATTGATCTGATCTCCTATAGGATGTGAATAGATGGAGAAACTTTTCTGTATGTGTGTGTACTGATTTTACAATGCAGTACCTCTGCGATTTTCCAAATGGTTCTTGAGATATAATAATAATAATAAAAACAAAAACAAACTAAAGCAATTAATATATATCATATATATATATATAGGCGACGCAGTAGGTAGTGCTGTCGCCTCACAGCAAGAAGATCGCTTGTTTGAGCCTCGGCTGGGTCAGTTGGCGTTTCTGTGTGGAGTTTGCATGTTCTCCCTGCGTTCGCGTGGGTTTCCTCTGGGTACTCCGGTTTCCCCCACAGTCCAAAGACATGTGGTACAGGTGAATTGGGTAGGCTAAATTGTCCGTAGTGTATATGTGTGTGTACATTAGTGTGTATGGTTGTTTCCCACTGGAAGGGCATCTGCTGTGTAAAACATATGCTGGATAAGCCCCTGATAAATAAGGAACTAAGCTGAAGTAAAGTTTTATATATATAAAAATAGGAGGTTGAGAAATGGACTTATTTTAGAAAAAAAACACACGGCAGTAGAGAAAACCTTTTACTGTAAATCTTGGGCCTTAACTTGAGCAATAAAAAGGTCTTAAGCACAAATTAAAGTTAGATTTAATACTAATCAGGCTATTGCTGTTATCCAATGTACTTTGTACAAGAGAGGCTTGAAAAATGTGAAATGTGAAGCTCTACATTATTATTATTGTCATTTTTATTAATATTATTATTATTGGTGTTGTTGTTGTTATTTTTTAAATTATTATTATTATTGTTGTTTTGTTGTTATTTAAAATTATTATTATCATTATTATTATTAGTAGTATTGTTGTTGTTGTTGTTGTTTTTAAAATTATTATTATTGTTGTTATTTTAAATTATTATTATTATTACTATTATTATCATTATTATTATTGTTGTTGTTGTTATTTTAAATTATTATTATTATTGTTGTTTTGTTGTTATTTAAAATTATTATTATCATTATTATTATTATTAGTATTGTTGTTGTTGTTGTTGTTGTTGTTGTTGTTGTTGTTGTTATTTTAAATTATTATTATTATTACTATTATTATCATTATTATTATTGTTGTTGTTGTTGTTATTATTTTTTAAAATTATTATTATTTTTGTTGTTGTTGTTATTATTTTTTAAATAATAATTATTATTGTTGTTGTTGTTGTTGTTGTTATTTAAAATTATCATTATCATTATTATTATTATTATTGTTGTTGTTGTTGTTATTTTAAATTATTATTATTATTATTATTATTATTATTATTGTTGTTGTTGTTGTCATTTTAAATTATTATTATTATTATTATTATTATTGTTGTTGTTGTTGTTATTTTAAATTATTATTATTATTATTATTATTATTATTATTGTTGTTGTTGTTGTTATTTTAAATTATTATTATTATTATTATTATTATTATTATTATTGTTGTTGTTGTTGTCATTTTAAATTATTATTATTATTATTATTATTATTATTATATTTTATTATTATTATTATTATTATTATTATTATTATTATTATTATTATTATTATTATTATTATTATTATTATTATTATATTTTTTATTAATATTGCGCCCTAAACAAATATAACAAAAAGTCAAGACAACAAATATTTTTTTCTGTTGATTTAACTTATTTTTATCAGGTTTTACCTGAACTTTTTTAAGTTACACAAAGTTCAACTTAATATTTTGTCAGTTTGATGTCAGCCAGAATTTTTTAACAGCATTTATTAATTAATTAACCAATTAATTCATTCATTCATTCATTTAAGTGCCCAAATCCTGAGGAAAGTTGAATGCTCAGGCCAGTTTGTTATTCGCCTAATAAAAGACAGTAGGCTACAGTTTTTAATTTAAAACAGATTCCTTTTTTAAGATAATATATAGTATGACGCAATACAATTTAAAAAAAAAAATACGTTTTTAATCCAGCAATAACCCGTGCTTAAAATGTCCCTAAAATGTAGTATTTAATAGAAAATGAGGTGAAAAACTCAAAAAAGTCTAGGCTGATATATAGTTGGTCAAAATTCTTTTCTTTTTTTCAAATATTTCCCAAATGATGTTTAACAGAGCAAGCAATTTTTCACAGTAAGTCTGATAATAAAAAAAATTCTTCTGGAGACATTTTA